>NC_041388.1:611694640-611706583 GCF_002162155.2 Triticum dicoccoides | reverse complement strand
ATGGGCTATTCTGTTACCCTACTTGAACTGATGAAATTTGAGCGGTTGAACTGATGATTTCAGTTGCTGTTAAAAATCGTCTTCTTTAGTTCAATTTTTTTTACAATTTTTTTTGTCGAAATGGGGCGTGTAATATATCGTTGGAAAGCTCTTAACATCCACATTACAATCTTATAATTTGTTTTTGCAAAAAAATTATGATTTAAGAGCAGTTTTGAAAAAACCGTTTTTTCAAAACCGAAAACGTGAATCGTATTTTGGACTTAATTTTCAAACGGTTTGTCGGAATTGAGCAAATGAGATGGCGTTGGAAAGCTTGTGAAAATCCGCATCTTCCATATATCTACTATTTTTTAAATTCTACATGATTTAAAAGTAATTTGAAAAACGGTGAAATTTTGGGCGAAACGTTTTTTCACTGTTTTTTGCAAACGGTTTGTCGAATTGACGCAAATGATACGGTGTTGGAAAGCTATCGATAATGCGCAACTTTTGCGTATAGAAAGTTTTTTCTAATTCCTTACAGATTAAATACGAATTCAAATACAGTTTAAATTGGTTTTGAACGTGTTTTTTTAAAAAGTTTGTCGAAATGGGCAAATAATATACCATTGGATAGCTATCGGAAATGCGAAACTTAGTCATCTTGAACGTTTTCTCTACTTCGCAACCGTTTAGGAGTAATTTTGAATAAGGTGAAACCCATCGTATTGTTTTTCCTGTCTAAAAAACAGAGTACTTGTATTGATCTATGTCTATGTTTGTACTGAGGTATTTTTCACAGAGTAGTTTTGAATGGTTCCAAAAAAAGAGTACTTTGAACGGATGTCTTTATGACTTTATACTTGCTCCCATATTTTAAGAGTAATTTTAAATACGGTGAGAATCATCGTGCTGTTTTTCTGTCCCAAAAACAGAGTACTTGTACTGATCTATGTGTGTGTTTGTACTGAGGTATTTTTCAGAGTAATTTTGAATGGTTCCGAGAACATAGTACTAGCACTGATGTTCATATGGGTTTGTACTGAGCATGTTTTCACATACTAGACTTCACTCTCCCGAACTTGCATGGTTTATATCGCTGAACTAAATGATATTTTTTTAAAGGAAAAAATTTGTGTTTTTGTTTTTTTAACTCAATTTTCGTGCAAGATGTTTTGGACTTCTCTTGTTTTGTGACTTAACTTTTACCATTTGATTTTTCATTGTGTTTCATTTTGTTTGAGCTTTTTTCTCAAACTTATTTGGGACGTCGTGTTGAACTTACAACTTTTTTATTTGTGAACTTGTTGTGTTTTTACAATGCTAATATGCACGAGAGAAGGGTGAGGGCAACGATAGAAGGAAGCTATGTGTGATGATCGTGGAAGCACTGCAGGGCTGAGCCACAACAGTGGTTGATGGCAAGCCGGCACGGCATGACGTGTGGCGGAGAGGCATGGGGATGAGTGGGCGGCGCACTAACATTTCACTTGAGATGCGCCTGCTGGACTGACCTCATTGTCCCATCTGGACGGATCAGTTGCAGAACTTGGACGTCAGCGTCACAGAATACCAAAAGCTAATGTTCTTTTATTTTTCAAACTAATCATTGTTTTTAATTTGTACTGATCAATATTTTCCAAACCATTTTTTATTCTTGTATGCACATCAAGCTGTCATGTACTATACCTTCTTTGAAGAAGTAGCAATCATGTCACCATATACATAAATTTTCTTGTCCGAACTTATGGTATCATCATCACTGAACCTGCATGGTTTCTGTAGCTGAACTAAAATAAACTTTTACCCAAATAAATGTGAACACTGGGACATTTATACAACAAAAAATGAATCTAATACCAATATTGAACTTGCAGGTTCCATACGCAAGCTAGCTACCAACATCAAATTTACTGATCCTAAAATCAATCACCACCACATCACCACCACAAGAAGACAATAAAGTTCTCCAAATGGTTGCTCGAGGAAGAGCTAGCTGCTGAATCCGACTACATTTACCGCTGGGAGCAGCTAACCACTAGTGCACAAGAGATATTTCTCGCACCTGAGAATCAAACCAAACTTTGATTAGCAAGACATTTCGCACCTGAGAATCAAACCAAATATTCAGGTGAATAAATAAGTGCACAAGATATATTTCTTTAGCAAGACATTTTCACGGAACAGGCAAACCAAACTTTTTCAATGAACAGGCAAATCAATTTCTTATAAAGCTTCCTAGCCCATTAGCTTCAACCTTTACAAGACAAACTTCTTTCTAGGGGCGAAGATGAACTTCTAACCAGCAGTTTTTCGCACTGAATTCCAATCACATGTGGAACTTTCTAACCCGCAGTTGCAAAGAAGCTGTCCCAAGTCAGGCTAGACAAAGACGTTCGGTTGGCTCTTGCCGTATATGGAGAATTTCTAGAACTTAGTAAAACAATTGAAGTAGCTTGGTCTAGTTAGTATCACTATCACCATAACTACATACATGTACTACTTTTTGACTATAACAAGAAAAGAAAGCACTAGCTAGTGTTCAAAATATAGAAAGAGTGATATTTCTTAAATACAAAATTTAGAAAAGCATGGTGCTCTCTATCAGATTTGTTGATGCATGAAAATCGCATGAACTTCATATACTGCAATAGAGTTGCATCAAGTGCACACACACATTGGTGCACGTCTTGCTACACCGAATGCTTGCGATGAACCGTTTAAAGTTTGAAAACTGAACCTTTTGTTCTCAAGTACAGACACTACAAAATATAAATATATATATATACATTGTTTCTAACACAAAAGAGTGACCACAAATACCAGCACTCAAAAATGCACTCTACAGGTATAGACTACAACATACTTCACATTACGAGATTGCAATTCTTTTTGTAGATGATATATTTTTCCGACGAACTTGTGAACTGAACAATATTCACATGAGACATATGATTTTTGGGGATTTCCTCAAGATTATGCGCAATAAAGCATCCAGACCGAAAAGAACAGACAAGCTGAACTGAAAACCAAAATAAATGGCCTCTGGGTTCCTCATATAGCAACTAAAACTTTAGCACAACTACACCTTTTATTGCTGCACTACTACTTAAACAAGGTAAATCAATAAAAAACTGAACTAACAAACTTCTACTTAATAACTTTGTGCATGCCCATGGCGCAGTGTGCGACCGTTGAGAATGTAGCTCGAGTGCTGGACGCAAATGCCCTTAGTGCTGGCCGCTATCACCGCAAGAATGTTGGACGTATTGCCAGCTAGCATCCATGAAAACCAAGACAAAATTGAGTCTTGCACAAGATCAAACTAATATAAACGCTTGATGCATCCATCAGTAGTCATGCATAACCAAGCAATGTGCAAAGCAAAGGGGCTGGTGTGTTCTCCCTGTGTGTGTGCTCAACTTGGACGGATGTGCGGTGCTTGGTGAAGATGGTGGCCGCAACCCACAATTCTACTTGTATTGACGTCGACGCTCCATTTAGGCGGCTGCCAGCACCCTTGGTGGATGAGCCCGCGCCCAAGGCAGCAAGGCGACCAACGGGAACTGTACACGATCGTTCTTTTTCTCAGCAAGGAACCACAACGAGGTGGAGGTGAGGAGGGGAAGCAGGCAGGGTATGAGACCATCCTTGTAGAAGGCATAAACAAAATTAAGCCACTTGTCTGGTTTATGAGATGACTAAACAGGTCCTATCTAAGTCGAGCAACGACTCTCTCACTAGCAAAATTGAATAGCCATGCCCGAAGAGCTATGCAAACTGACCTGAAACAGGGGCAGAGATGGTTTATAATATTTCAAGCAAAAATAGCTACTTGGATTTAGCACATTAACATGAATTCTTCTCTAGAAGGAGAGAGTAAGTACAGAGTAATGGTTTAGTTATCAGTACCAACTAAAGTGCAGCCTACCTAGATCCATCAAACATAAACTGATTATAAAAGATGGTAGTGGCCGTTTTGTATAACAGAATATCCCTCTATGATCCTCAAAATTATGTTTTCAAGAAAGATACTGAAGGAAATATGCCCTAGAGGCAATAATAAAGTTATTATTTATTTCCTTATTTCATGATAAATGTTTATTATTCATGCTAGAATTGTATTAACCGGAAACATAATATATGTGTGAATACATAGACAAACAGAGTGTCACTAGTATGCCTCTACTTGACTAGCTCGTTAATCAAAGATGGTTATGTTTTCTAACCATTGACAAAGAGTTGTTATTTTATTAATGGGATCACATCATTAGGAGAATGATGTGATTGACATGACCCATTCCATTAGCTTAGCACCCGATCGTTTAGTATGTTGCTATTGCTTTCTTCATGACTCATGCATGTTCCTATGACTATGAGATTATGCAACTCCCGTTTGCCGGAGGAACACTTTGTGTGCTACCAAACGTCACAACGTAACTGGGTGATTATAAAGAAGCTCTACAGGTGTCTCCAAAGGTACATGTTGGGTTGGCGTATTTCGAGATTAGGATTTGTCACTCCGATTGTCGGAGAGGTATCTCTGGGCCCTCTCGGTAATGCACATCACATAAGCCTTGCAAGCATTGCAACTAATGAGTTAGTTGCGAGATCATGTATTACGGAACAAGTAAAGAGACTTGCTGGTAACGAGATTGAACTAGGTATTGAGATACCGACGATCGAATCTCGGGCAAGTAACATACCGATGACAAACGGAACAACGTATGTTGTTATGCGGTCTGACCGATAAAGATCTTCATAGAATATGTAGGAGCCAATATGAGCATCCAGGTTCCGCTATTGGTTATTGATCGGAGACGTGTCTCGGTCATGTCTACATTGTTCTCGAACCCGTAGGGTCCGCACGCTTAAGGTTTCGATGACAGTTATATTATGAGTTTATGAGTTTTGATGTACCGAAGGAGTTCGGAGTCCCGGATGAGATCGGGGACATGACGAGGAGTCTCGAAATGGTCGAGACATAAAGATCGATATATTGGACGACTATATTCGGACCTCGGAAAGGTTCCGAGTGGTTTGGGTATTTTTCGGAGTACCGGGGAGTTACGGGAATACGGGAGAAGAAGTATGTGGGCCTTATTGGGCTTTAGGGGAGAGGGAGAGGCAGGCCACGCGCCCCCCCAAGGCCTAGTCCGAATTGGACTAGGGGGAGGGGCTGCGCCCCCTCCTTCCTTCTCTTCCCTCTTCCCCTTCCTTGTCTCCTACTCCTACTACATGGAAGGACTCCTAGTTGGACTAGGAAAAGGGGATCCTACTCCCGGTCGGAGTAGGACTCCCCTAGGGCGCGCCATAGAGAGGGCCGGCCCTCCCCTTCTCCACTCCTTTATATACGGGGGCAGGGGCACCCCATAGACACACAAGTTGATCCTCGTGATTGTTTTCTTAGCCGTGTGCGGTGCCCCCCTCCACCATACTCCTCGATAATATTGTAGCGGTGCTTAGGCGAAGCCCTGCGACGGTAGAACATCAAGATCGTCACCACGCCATCGTGCTGACGGAACTCTTCCCCGACACTTTGCTGGATCGGAGTCCGGGGATCGTCATCGAGCTGAACGTGTGCTAGAACTCGGAGGTGTCGTAGTTTTGGTGCTTGATCGGTCGGGCCGTGAAGACGTACGACTACATCAACCGCGTTGTCATAACGCTTCCGCTTCCGGTCTACGAGGGTACGTAAACAACACTCTCCCCTCTCGTTGCTATGCATCACCATGATCTTGCATGTGCGTAGGAATTTTTTTTAAATTACTACGTTCCCCAACAATGGCATCCGAGCCTAGGTTTTATGTGTTGATGTTATATGCACAAGTAGAACACAAGTGAGTTGTGGGCGATATAAGTCATACTGCTTACCAGCATGTCATACTTTGGTTCGGCGGTATTATTGGATGAAGCGGCCCGGACCGACATTACGCGTACGCTTACGCGAGACTGGTTTTACCGCCGTGCTATGCACACAGGTGACTAGCGGGTGTCAGTTTCTCCAACTTTAGTTGAACCGAGTGTGGCTACGCCCGGTCCTTGAGAAGGTTAAAACAGCACCAACTTGACAAACTATCGTTGTGGTTTTGATGCGTAGGTGAGAACGGTTCTTGCTAAGCCCGTAGCAGCCACGTAAAACTTGCAACAATAAAGTAGAGGACGTCTAACTTGTTTTTGCAGGGCATGTTGTGATGTGATATGGTCAAGACGTGATGAGATATAAGTTGTTGTATAAGATGATCATGTTTTGTTGAAGTTATTGGCAACTGGCAGAAGCCTTATGGTTGTCTCTTTATTGCATAAGATGCAAGCGCCAAATAATTGCTTTACTTTATCGCTATGTGATAGCAATAGTTGGCGAGACGACCATGTAACGACACATTGATATAGATCAAGATGATGGAGATCATGGTGTCATGCCGGTGACGATGGAAATTATGACGATGCTTTGGAGATGGAGATCAAAGGCACAAGATGATAATGGCCATATCATGTCACATATTTTGATTGCATGTGATGTTTATTTTATATACATCTTACTTTGCTTAGTTATGACAGTAGCATTATAAGATGATCTCTCACTAAATTTCAAGATAAAAGTGTTCTCCCTGAGTATGCACCGTTGCCAAAGTTCATCGTGCCCAGACACCACGTGATGATCGGGTGTGATAAGCTCTACGTCCATCTACAACGTGTGCAAGCCAGTTTTGCACACGCAGAATACTCAGGTTAAACTTGACGAGCCTAGCATATGCAGATATGGCCTCGGAACACTGAGACCGAAAGGTCGAGCATGAATCATATAGTAGATATGATCAACATATTGATGTTCACCATTGAAAGCTACTCCATTTCACGTGATGATCGGTTATGGTTTAGTCGATTTGGATCACGTGATCACTTAGATGATTAGAGGGATGTTTATCTAAGTGGGAGTTCTTAAGTAATATGATTAATTGAACTTAAATTTATTATGAACCTAGTCCTGGTAGTATTTTGCAAATTATGTTGTAGATCAATAGCTCGCGTTGTTGCTTTCATATATTTATTTTGATATGTTCCTAGAGAAAATTGTGTTGAAAGATATTAGTAGCAATGATACGGATTGGATCCATGATCTGAGGTTTGTCCTCATTGCTGCATAGAAGAATTATGTCCTTGATGCACCGCTAGGTGACAGACCTATTGCAGGAGCAGATGCAGACGTTATGAACGTTTGGCTAGCTCAATATGATGACTACTTGATAGTTTAGTGCACCATGCTTAACGGCTTAGAATCGGGACTTCAAAGATGTTTTGAACGTCATGGACCATATGAGATGTTCCAGGAGTTGATGTTAATATTTCAAGCAAATACCCGAGTTGAGAGATATGAAGTCTCCAACAAGTTCTATAGCTAAAAGATGGAGGAGAATCGCTCAACTAGTGAGCATGTGCTCAGATTGTCTGGGTACTACAATCACTTGAATCAAGTGGGAGTTAATCTTCTAGATAAAATAGTGATTGACAGAATTCTCTAGTCACCATCACCAAGTTAGTAGAACTTCGTGATCAACTATAATATGCAAGGGATAACGGAAACGATTCCCGAGCTTTTTATGATGATGAAATCGATGAAGGTAGAAATTGAGAAAAACATCAAGTGTTGATGGTTGACAAGATCACTAGTTTCAAGAAAAGGGTAAAGGGAAAAAGGGGAACTTCAAGAAAAAAAGCAAGCAAGTTTCTGCTCAAGTGAAGAAGCCCAAGTCTGGTCCTAAGCCTGAGACTAAGTGCTTCTACTGCAAAGGGACTGGTCACTGGAAGCGGAACTACCCCAAGTGATTGGCGGATAAGAAGGATGGCAAAGTGAACATAAGTATATTTGATATACATATTAGATGTGTACTTTACTAGTGTTCATAGCAAACCCTCAGTATTTGATACTAGTTCAGTTGTTAAGATTAGTAACTTGAATCGGTAGTTGCAGAATGAACAAAGACTAGTTAAGGGTGAGGTGACGATGTGTGTTGGAAGTAGTTCCAAGATTGATATGATCATCATCGCACACTCCCTATACTTTCGGGATTAGTGTTGAACCTAAATAAGTGTTATTTGGTGTTTGTGTTGAGCATGAATATGATATGATCATGTTTATTGCAATACGGTTATTCATTTAAGTTGGAGAACAATTGTTGTTCTGTTTACATGAATAAAACCTTATATGGTTACACACCCAATGAAAATGGTTCATTGGATCTCGATCGTAGTGATACACATATTCATAATATTGAAACCAAAAGATGCAAAGTTAATAATGATAGTGCAACTTATTTGTGGTACTGCCGTTTAGGTCATATTGGTGTAAAGCGCATGAAGAAAATCCATGTTGATGGGCTTTTGGAATCACTTGATTATGAATCAGTTGATGCTTGCGAACCATGCCTCATGGGCAAGATGACTAAGACTCCATTCTCCGGAACAATAGAGTGAGCAACAGATTTGTTGGAAATCATACATATTGATGTATGTGGTCCGATGAATATTGAGACTCGCGGCAGGTATCATTATTTTCTGATCTTCACAGATGATTTGAGCAGATATGAGTATATCTACTTGATGAAACACAAGTCTGAAACATTTGAAAATTTCAAATAATTTCAGAGTGAAGTGGAGAGTCATCGTAACAAAAATAAAAGTTTCTATGATATGATCGCAGAAGTAAAATATTTGAGTTACGAGTTTGGTCTTCAGTTAAAAACAATGTGAAATAATTTCACTACTCACGCCACCTGGAACACCACAATGTAATGGTGTGTCCGAACGTCATAACCGTACTTTATTAGATATGTGCGATCTATGATGTCTCTTACCGATCTACCACTATCGTTTTGGGGTTATGCATTAGAGACAGGTGCATTCACGTTAAATAGGGCACCATCTAAATCCGTTGAGACGACACCGTATGGACTATGGTTTGGCAAGAAACCTAAGCTATTGTTTCTTAAAGTTTGGGGTTGTGATGCTTATGTGAAAAAGTTTCATCCTGATAAGCTCAAACCCAAATCGGAGAAATATGTCTTCATAGGATACCCAAAGGAGACTGTTGGGTACACCTTCTATCACAGATCCGAAGGCAAGTTATTCATTGCTGAGAATGGATCCTTTCTAGAGAAGGAGTTTCTCTCGAAAGAAGTGAGTGGGATGAAAGTAGAACTTGATGAGGTAACTGTACCTGCTCCCTTATTGGAAAGTAGTTCATCACAGAAATCTGTTCCTGTGACTACTACACCAATTAGTGAGGAAGCTAATGATGATGATCATGTAACTTCAGATCAAGTTACTACTGAACCTCGTAGGTAAACCAGAGTGAGATCCGCACCAGAGTGGTACGGTAATCCTGTTCTGGAGGTCATGTTACTTGACCATGACGAACCTACGAACTATGAGGAAGCGATGATGAGCCCAGATTCCGTGAAATGGCTTGAGGCCATGAAATCTGAGATGACATCCATGTATGAGAACAAAGTATGTACTTTGATTGACTTGCCCATTGATCAGCGAGCCATTGAGATTAAATGGATCTTCAATAGGAAGACGGACGCTGATAGTAGTGTTACTATCTACAAAGCTAGACTTGTCGAAAAAAGGTTTTTGACAAAGTTCAAGGTGTTGACTACGATGAATTTTTCTCACTCGTAGCAATGCTTAAGTCTGTCCAAATCATGTTAGCAATTGCCGCATTTTATGAAATCTGGCAAATGGATAAACAAAACTACATTCCTTAATGGATTTAAAGAAGAGTTGTATATGATGCAACCAGAAGGTTTTGTCAATCCTAAAGGTGCTAACAAAATATGCAAGCTCCAGCGATCCATCTATGGACTGGTGCAAGCATCTCGGAGTTGGAATATGTGCTTTGATGAGATGATCAAAGAATATAGTTTTATACAGACTTGCGGTGAAGCCTGTATTTACAAGAAAGTGAGTGGGAGCACTACAGCATTTCTGATAAGTATATGTGAATGACATATTGTTGATCAGAAATAATGTAGAATTATTCTGCAAAGCATAAAGGAGTGTTTTGAAAGAAGTTTTTCAAAGAAAGACCTCGGTGAAGCTACTTACATATTAAGCATCAAGATCTATAGAGATAGATCAAGACGCTTGATAAGTTTTTTCAATGAGTAGATACCTTGACAATATTTTGAAGTAGTTCAAAAATGGAACAGTCAAAGAAAGAGTTCTTGGCTGTGTTACAAGGTGTGAAATTGAGTAAGACTCAAAGCCCGACCACGGCAGAAGATAGAAAGAGAATGAAAGTCATTCCCTATGCCTCAACCATAGGTTCTATAAAGTATGCCATGTTGTGTACCAGATCTATTGTATACCCTACACTGTGTTAAGCAAGGGAGTACAATAGTGATCTAAGAGTAGATCACTGGACAGCGGTCAAAATTAGCCTTAGTGGAATAAGGAAATATTTCTCAATTATGGAGGTGACAAAAAGGTTCGTCGTACAAAGTTACGTCGATGCAAGTTTTGACACAGATCTGGATGACTCTAAGTCTCGATCTAGATACATATTGAAAGTGGGAGCAATTAGCTAGAGTAGCTCCATGCATAGCATTGTAGACATAGAATTCGCAAAATACTTACGGATCTTTATGTGACAGACCCGTTGACTAAAATTCTCTCACAAGCAAAACATGATCACACCTTAGTACTCTTTGGGTGTTAATCACATATAGATGTGAACTAGATTACTGACTCTAGCAAACCCTTTGAGTGTTGGTCACATGACGATGTGAACTATGGGTGTTAATCACATGGTGATGTGAACAATTGATGTTAAATCACATGGCGATGTGATCTAGATTATTGACTCTAGTGCAAATGGGAGACTGAAGGAAATATGCCCTAGAGGCAATAATAAAGTTATTATTTATTTCCTTATTTCATGATAAATGTTTATTATTCATGCTAGAATTGTATTAACCGGAAACATAATAAATGTGTGAATACATAGACAAACAGAGTGTCACTAGTATGCCTGTACTTGACTAGCTCGTTAATCAAAGATGGTTATGTTTCCTAACCATTGACAAAGATTGTTATTTAATTAATGGGATCACATCATTAGGAGAATGATGTGATTGACATGACCCATTCCATTAGCTTAGCACCCGATCATTTAGTATGTTGCTATTGCTTTCTTCATGACTTATACATGTTCCTATGACTATGAGATTATGCAACTCCCGTTTGCCGGAGGAACACTTTGTGTGCACCAAACGTCACAACGTAACTGGGTGAGCTCTACAGGTGTCTCCAAAGGTACATGTTGGGTTGGTGTATTTCGAGATTAGGATTTGTCACTCCGATTGTCGGAGAGGCATCTCTGGGGCCCTCTCGGTAATGCACATCACATAAGCCTTGCAAGCATTGCAACTAATGAGTTAGTTGCGAGATGATGTATTACGGAACGAGTAAAGAGACTTGCCGGTAACAAGATTGAAGTAGGTATTGAGATACCGGCGATCGAATCTCGGGCAAGTAACATACCGATGACAAAGGTAACAACGTATGTTGTTATGCGGTCTGACCGATAAAGATCTTCATAGAATATGTAGGAGCCAATATGAGCATCCAGGTTCCGCTATTGGTTATTGACCGGAGACGTGTCTCTGTCATGTCTACATTGTTCTCGAACCCGTAGGGTCCGCACGCTTAAGGTTTCGATGACAGTTATATTATGAGTTTATGAGTTTTGATGTACCGAAGGAGTTCGGAGTCCCGTATGAGATCGGGGACATGACGAGGAGTCTCGAAATGGTCGAGACGTAAAGATTGATATATTGGACGACTATATTCGGACATCGGAAAGGTTCCGAGTGGTTTGGGTATTTTTCGAAGTACCGGGGAGTTACGGGAATACGGGAGAAGAAGTATATGGGCCTTATTGGGCTTTAGGGGAGA
>NC_041388.1:611683154-611694439 GCF_002162155.2 Triticum dicoccoides | reverse complement strand
GGAGGGGCTGCGCCCCCTCCTTCCTTCTCTTCCCTCTTCCCCTTCCTTGTCTCCTACTCCTACTACATGGAAGGACTCCTAGTTGGACTAGGAAAAGGGGATCCTACTCCCGGTGGGAGTAGGACTCCCCTAGGGCGCGCCATAGAGAGGGCCGGCCCTCCCCTCCTCCACTCCCTTATATACGGGGGTAGGGGGCACCCCATAGACACACAAGTTGATCCTCGTGATTGTTTTCTTAGCCGTGTGCGGTGCCCCCCTCCACCATACTCCTCAATAATATTGTAGCGGTGCTTAGGTGAAGCCCTGCGATGGTAGAACATCAAGATCGTCACCACGCCGTCGTGCTGACGGAACTCTTCCCCGACACTTTGCTGGATCGGAGTTCGAGGATCGTCATCGAGCTGAACGTGTGCTAGAACTCGGAGGTGCCGTAGTTTCGGTGCTTGATCGGTCAGGCCGTGAAGACGTACGACTACATCAACCGCGTTGTCATAACGCTTCCGCTTCCGGTCTACGAGGGTACGTAGACAACACTCTCCCCTCTCGTTGCTATGCATCACCATGATCTTGCATGTGCGTAGGAATTTTTTTGAAATTACTACGTTCCCCAACAGATACCTGGTCACAACTATTAGCACATTGTACAATATTGTGTCGTTCACATCCGCCAGGGCTTGGGCCTTATCCTCTGGCCGCTGAACATCTCTTGACACAATATCAATTATCTTGCCTCAGTATTTGGGCTGTAGAATAACAGAAGATGATCCATCCATTAGACTTTTAAAAAAATGATCCATCCATGAAGACAAGAAAAAGTTGCCACATTGATGCTCTTTATAGGTGCAAGTATAACTTTCTGTGTACGGAGTAGTATTTAATCCTGTCACGCAGGAACCAACACACACTCACCACACCCCACTCCTATTTAATCATGTCAGTAGTATGGTAACAATTGTCTTCACTCATTTAACAACTATAGTAAGATGGCATGGACAATCTTAATAATCATAACAAGATAGCATGGACAATGAGACCAGACTTGCAACAAGAAATTATTCATTTATTAAGTCATCAAGTTTCTAGAAACTATTAGCAGGATACAAACAGTACTATCTTGTGATATATGATGGCAAAGAAAATTAGTACTAAGACAGAAAGAAGCACGCTGAAGCTCAGTTAGATACGGAGGAGTAGTATCTTAGAAGCATGAAAATGAAGCACTTTTCGATTACTCAAATAACATGGGGAATACATCAAATAGCTGAAGTAAAAAATAAGAATTGACTTAACTAAACTAAAAATAAGAATTGAACTGAACTAAAATTGGAAATTGAACTGAACAAAAATTAGAAATTGAACTGAAGCAATAAACTCAACCGAGACTACTATGAACTTATATATTTCATTTGCACAGTGAATTACAAATCACATTTGAACCACTGATCTTTTGCACAGTGAAGTTATATTTTCTTATAGCAAGCTACACTAGAATTGAAAATGTTTTGGATCCAAGGAGACACAAAACGAGGAATATTTAACTTGTTTTTTATACCATTTTGATCACTTGAACTGATAGCGAAGAAGATGCATCAGTGCTGCAAATGCTAAGTATTGTAAATTATAGCAATTTGCAAGCACAAGGGAGCTACAAATGAACAATGAACACATCAAAACTAGTAGTCCAGTGCACTAAGACATTTTAGCAAACACATGGCGTGCACCAAAAATGGGAATTTTGAGATTGATGAACTGCTGGAGTTTTTTCGTTGAACTGACACTGTAAGAATTTGCTATCTTACCAAGTGTTATAGGGAGTCGAAACCAGAGACGAGGTTGTTTGGCGCATGTGCAGCACAGCGATCTCGTGGGCGAGGATGGTAGGAGGAGCGGCCGTGCGGGGATGAAGAAGAAGCAAGTTCAAGTTTGAGCGGTAGCGAGCGGAGCACCTCCAGGAAATCGCGGGGGCTTGAGGGAGGCTCGAGGCGCCGGACGGCGGGAGGCCCGCGGCGGGAGGAGGTGGTGAGCCACCCCGGGAGCGGAGATGGTTCGCGGGATCGATGACGGTACTGGTCGCACCAGCACGGTGGCGCGACGGTGGTGGGTGGGGATGGGTCACCGGGGATGGGGGTTGTCGTGGCTGGGGGCTGGGGCGCTGAGGGTGGGGGTGTCGGTGTCAAAACCAGCAGATCTCGGGTAGGGGGTCCCGAACTGTGCGTCTAGGCCGGATGGTAACAGGAGACAGGGGACACTTTGTTTTACCCAGGTTCGGGCCCTCTCGATGGAGGTAATACCCTACTCCTGCTTGATTAATATTGATGATATGGGTAGTACAAGAGTAGATCTACCACGAGATCAAGGAGGCTAAACCCTAGAAGCTAGCCTATGGTATGATTGTTGTGTATGGAGTTGATTCTGTCCTAAGGACTACAACCCTCCGGTTTATATAGACACCGGATAGGGTTAGGGTTACACAGAGTCGGTTACAATGGTAGGAGATCTTGAATATCCGCATCGCCAAGCTTGCCTTCCACGCCAAGGAAAGTCCCATCCGGACACGGGACGAAGTCTTCAATCTTGTATCTTCATAGTCCAGGAGCCCGGCTGAAGGTATAGTCCGGCTACCCGAACACCCCCTAATCCAGGACTCCCTCAGTAGCCCCTGAACCAGGCTTCAATGACGAAGAGTCCGGCGCGCAAATTGTCTTCGGCATTGCAAGGCGGGTTCCTCTTCCTAGTCCTTCATAGAAGATTGTAAACACCAAGAGTAGTGTCCGGCTCTGTAAAATAAATTTCCACATATTGCCATAGAGAGAATAATATTAACACTAATCAAATCTGCTGACGTATTCTGCAGTGCGCCATCACACTACAGCCAAGCCCTTTACTCGAATCGTTTTTACTTTTCCACCTCAGCATGTTTTGCGAGGCGGTTTCCTTGGCACGTCTTGTCAAAGCAGAGATCGCGTACTCTTTTTATGGGATTCTCATCAATACAGACGTGGGTAACCCAACCGCGCCATTTATCACGGCGCTCGGGAGGCAAGCGAGTTTTATTAGGTAGGTGGGGACGCATAACCGCATCCCCCTATATAAGGGGATAAGGATCCACCCTTTTTACCTACGCCTTCTTCCTCCCTTGCCTATCCATCTCTCGCGCACCCGAGCTTCAGCGCCCAAGCCCGCACTTCCCACCTCAACCTTCTCTAGCAATGTCCGGAGCGAGAGGCAAATGGATGGTCTCCTCTGTTACGGAGGGTAAAATCAAGAAGCTAAGGAAGGCCGGGTATCTGTCCAAGGACATCGTGCACCGGCTTCCCGAGGAGGGGCAGCTTATCCCCACCCCAAGGCCCCATGAGAGGGTGGTATTTCTCCTCCACTCCCTCCGTGGACTGGGTTTTCCACTCCACCCGTTTGTCCGGGGGCTCATGTTCTACTACGGCCTGGATTTCCACGATCTGGCTCCAAACTTCATCCTCAACATCTCGGCATTTATCGTTGTGTGCGAGGCTTTTCTCCGCGTCCGCCCCCATTTTGGCCTCTGGCTCAAGACTTTCAACATCAAGCCCAAGGTGGTGAGAGGCAGCCAGGCGGAGTGCGGAGGCGCCATGGTGGGCAAGATGGCCAACGCCCTATGGTTCGAGGGCTCTTTCATGGAGACCCTAAAGGGATGGCAATCCGGGTGGTTTTACATCACCGAGCCACGCGATCCAGAATGGACCGCGGCCCCCGAGTTCCGATCCGGACCCCCCATGCGGCTTGTGTCCTGGAAAGAGACGGGCCTATCATGGGGTGACGGAAAAGAGGTGACCGGATTGCAAACATGCATCCGGTCCCTGGTGAACAAGCCAGTCCGGCTAGTTAATATAATCCAGGTTATGCTCGTCCGCCAGATCCTCCCGTGCCAACAACGGGATTTCAATCTGTGGGAGTTCGACCCGGCGCAGCATCAAACCCTCAGCAGGCTCTTCGACACAATGTACGAGGATGCCTGGAAGATGCTATTCAAGGGCGCCGAGGCTCCCGCATCTGCCTCCGAGGACCGCGGATACAGCTTGCAGCGTCACGCTAACAAGGTATGCCATCTACACCTTTTACAAGATGTTAAGCTTTTTCCATAGTTTGACTCTATGCGGGATCTAAACTCCCTTACCTTTGACAGGCTTGGCGGGCGATAGCCGAACCAATTAACTGTCCGGCTCCGTTGCCCGAAGACCCAGCCCCAGCTTTACTGGTGAAGCTGCTGGCCTCGGCGCCTTATGTGGTGCCGGAGAAGAAGGCCAAGAAGAAGAAGACCACGGGGACTCAAAAGAGTGCCCGCAACGTGGTGGTGTCGGACTCAACATCTAACGAGTCCGAGGTGCCCTCCTCCCGCGAGAATGAGGAGGAGGAAGAAGAAAACTCTCCCTCTCCAGTGGAGGAAGGAGAGAAGAGGAAGGCCGCCCCAACGGGGGAGGCCGAGGGGTCTAGGAAAAGGAAGACCCCTCCGCCGGACTACGCCCCTGACGCCCAAGAGGGCGAAGAGGAGTGGCCGGACAGGGCCAAGCGTCCGGCGAAATCGTAAGTTCGGGTATCAGAGTAACTCATGATGTTCCTTTATTGCGCAGCTTTCCCTAATGTCGAGTGTAATCATCCAGCCCGCCCCGGGCCGCACTCAACGAGTCGTCGAGCGGCTCCCTGGATTCATCGGACGTGAACTCTGTTCCGCCCGCTGTCTCCCCCCGCACTGCGGATGACGCCGAAGTGGCGTCGCAACGAGCTCCGGGGCAAGAGGAGGTGGTCCTGGAGGAGCTGCAAGGCGACCTCCCAGACCCCAGGAGTGAAGGGGACAAGACCCCCCAGGGCTCCAAGTCCGGCCTTAAGCCGGACACCGTGCCGGAATCTTCAACAATTCCGGACCGCGGCAGGAGAACTCCTTCCAAGAGGAGCAAGCCTTCTGAGCCGGCAGCCTCCGTCCAACTGGAGGCGCCGGACAATCTGTTGGAGGTGCTTGAAGGCGCCTCCATCGACGAGGAGCACTGTACTATTATGAGTGCGGTGATCCAGAAGGTTCAGTCCGCCAAGAGCGGGCTGAATGAAGCTTGCGCTGGCCTCCTAACAGGCTTCGAGGTAAGTAAAAATATGTAAAAATATTACCGCATAGACAGTAGCCCCTGATGCTCTGTTTGGCGTTCGGAAAGAAAAGCCGAATAGAGGATCTATGAAATTTCGCAGGAGTCTAATAATGAAGAGTCAATATGCGTATGCAGGCTTTGCTGCTAGCCACCGCCGCACTGACTGCGGAGGTGGATGCCCTGAAACAGGGACTCGAGCGGTCCGAGCAAGAGCTCGGCCATGTCAAGCAGCAGCTCGAGGAGAAAGAAGGTAAGAAATACCTTAGAAAAAAGTGCCTATAGAGAGGCGTGATTGCAAAAAATAACATGATTGTACTGCTTATTGTAGGGGCCACGATTGAGGTGGCGACCCTCAAGCAGGCGCTGTCCGAGGTCGAAAAGAAAACGGCCGCTGAGCGCACCGACCGAGAGAAACTTGAGTCTCAGGTCGGCGAAGTGCAGCAAGAGCTTCAGGCTCTCATGAAAAAACATGAGAGTTTGGAGCTTGAGTCGAAGACCCAAGCGTCCGAGCTCGCGACGGACCTACTGCCAAGTCTGCCAAGGCCGAAGCCCAAAAGGCCCTCCGAGAGTTGGAGGATATGAAGAAGATAGCAGCGTGTAAGGCATTCTTTATGCAAAGCAGAAACATAAAAGTAAACTACTTGTTACTTACACAAATCCGGAGTTCTCCAGGGGCCTTCGCAGATCTTCCCCGCAGCGTATCCGATGCCGCCGCATTCTACCGAGATGAAGAGGGCAGCTCGACGGAGAAGGTGTTCTGGTCCCAGTATGCTGAGGCCGGACACCCTGTGCCCTTGAGCGACCAGCTGAAACAGCTGGTCGAACTCCACAAGGCGGCCGAACAGGCCATGAAGGGCTTCATAGTTCGGCTGTGGCCCGAGAGGCCCTGCCTGGGAGCTACTTCGGGCTGGTGCGGCGGCTGGTGGAGGCCTGTCCAAGGCTCGAGGTCATCAAGCGCTCCATCTGCATCGAAGGTGCCCGTAGGGCCCTTGCCCGTGTAAAGGTGCATTGGGGTAAGCTGGACGGTGAGAAGCTTGTGACGGACGGGCCACCGCCGGGAAAGGAGCATCCCAAGCCGGAGAACTATTATAAGGATGTTCTTGCGGGTGCCCGCCTTGTGGCGGATGAGTGCACCAAGGATGTAATTTTTGAATGAATTCGCTCATGTATATCCTGTGCGCTGAAAACTTGTTCATATGCGCTAAGCAATGCTTATTGAATTTAAAATATTATTTTCTGTGCGGCCGTTTATCAAAAATTGAGAGATGGCCAGTCGTCGGCTTCTGGCCCCATGCCACTAGTGCTGGGGTGTTCGGTGATAAACCTGGGCGCTCTTTTTCCCATGATTGGGTCCTTCGAGGGAGGCGCTCAGCACGACGAACCAGGCAATCAGACTATAATGCTTGAACACTCTCACTTAGCCATAGAACTTTATAATTTTAAATTTCGGCGAAGCCCCTAGTTCGGAAGACCGAGTTTGGGGCGCTATCCACGCCTTGGCTGGGGTTATCCAGCTCCTCGCTCGAAGCGGCATAAGCCTTTAGGGACTCGAAAAACCTCTCGAACAGCGACCGGTCTCTCGCCTCATCATGACAGTCAGTTTTAGCTTTCTCCACTGAGGTGCTTAACCCAGCTCAACCGGGGCACAATCGCAGTGGTTCTCCTAGTGCTACCTTAGCCGATATAGCGGAACGTAAGGCACCAAAACATAGGAGCCGGGCAAACCCAACTATTGACCCAAATCATGATTCGGAGCCGATGCATATAGTGCTATAAGTTTGGGGTGCCGCACTTGTGAAAGTGTACGGACTTCTCACACCATATTAAAGGGTACTGAAGCCCCTGGCGTACTTGCCGTACCACAATGTATGGGTGCGACATGTCATTAATGAACATATATATGAAAAGAGTAATGCAAAAAATAGAAAAGAAGCTAAGCATTGTTTATGGAGAGGCTATTTATCAAAGCCGAACGATACAAATGGTGCGGTAAGCAAAGGATATTGGACTATTCAGTATGTCCTGACCAGGGGCAGGCCGCGGAATTTATATATAAAGTAGGTATACCGCTCGTAACAGAGACCACCTGGGAGTTCCATAATGCGGCATGGCTTGTCTGCCTCCCTGGATCTTGCATCGTTTGTGCGCCAATCGAATTGCCGAATAGGTCGTCCGAAGTATGGAGTCCTGAAGGTAAGAAAAAATTAAAAAAAAAAAGAATCCGGCAGCCCCTGGTATGTTTTAAGCCGTATTTTTGGCGTGCCGTTATTGTGCCCCTTCCCCTGTGCCCATGGTATTTCAAGGGTGTAGTTATGTACGCGAGGTACTGGTTTCGCTAGTTCGCGAAAGCTGGGGTTGGGGCCGCATTGCTACGCTTGCTCAGAGTGTGCCAGGCGGTCCTGCTGTAGGTTACTCCGGGCGCGCTTGGCAGTGTCTGGCTTTTTAATGGCCGGACTGGAGAATTGCCTAAGAAGGCTACTTTGTACCTCCACTGCGAGAGCCGCCGTATGCTCCTCCGTACGAAGGGAGCGTTCGGTGTTTCTGTTGACCGTGATTACTCCTCGAGGGCCTGGCATCTTGAGTTTGAGATATGCGTAGTGCGGCACCGCATTGAATTTTGCGAATGCGGTTCGTCCGAGCAGGGCATGATAGCCACTGCGAAACGGGACTATATCGAAGATTAACTCTTCGCTTCGGAAATTATCCGGGGATCCGAAGACCACGTCAAGTGTTACTGAGCCTGTACAGTTGGCTTCTACACCTGGTATGACGCCTTTAAAGGTCGTTCTTGTGGGTTTGATCCTTGAGGGATCTATGCCCATTTTCCGCACTGTGTCCTGATAAAGCAGGTTCAGGCTACTGCCACCGTCCATGAGGACTCTTGTGAGGTGAAATCCGTCGATGATTGGGTCAAGAACCAATGCGGCGAAGCCGCCATGATGGATGCTAGTGGGATGGTCCCTTCGATCAAAAGTGATCGGGTAGGAGGACCATGGGTTGAACTTTGGGGCGACTGGCTCCATCGCATATACGTCCCATAGCGTGCGCTTCCGCTCCCGCTTGGGAATGTGGGTTGCGTATATCATGTTCACCATCCGCACTTGTGGGGGAAAGCCCTTCTATCCATTGTTGTTCGGCGGCTTGGGCTCCTCGTCGTCGCTGTGCAGACCCTTGTCTCTGTTTTCGGCTCTTAACTTGCCTGCCTGCTTGAACACCCAACAATCCCTGTTAGTGTGATTGGCTGGCTTTTCAGGGGTGCCATGTATCTGGCACAAGTGATCGAGTATTCGGTCCAAACTGGACGGGCCCTGAGTATTCTTTTTGAATGGCTTTTTCCGCTAACCGGATTTATAGCCTCTGAATCCGGCATTGACTGCCGTGTCTTCATTGCTGTCGCTGTTAACACGGCGTTTTTGTTTGTTCCGACGTGTCCTGCCACTTTTGTCCTTGGTATCCCAATTACCAGGGTTCTTTGATAAGTTGTTACTGCGAGCTAGCCAGCTGTCTTCACCCGCGCAAAAGCGGGTCATGAGTGTCGTGAGGGCTGCCATGGATTTCGGCTTTTCCTGTCCCAGGTGCCTGGCAAGCCACTCGTCGCGGATGTTATGCTTGAAGGCTGCTAGGGCCTCTGCGTCCGGACAGTCGACTATCTGGTTTTTCTTTGTTAGGAACCGTGTCCAGAATTGTCTGGCTGATTCTTCTGGCTGTTGAATTATGTGGCTTAAGTCGTCGGCATCTGGCGGTCGCACGTAAGTGCCTTGGAAGTTGTCGAGGAATGCGGCTTCCAGGTCCTCCCAAGAACTGATTGAGTCTCCTGGCAAGCTGTTAAGCCAATGTCGGGCCGGTCCTTTAAGTTTGAGCGGGAGGTACTTGATGGCGTGTAGATCATCGCCGCGTGCCATGTGGATGTGAAGGAGATAATCCTCAATCCATACCGCCGGGTCTATGGTGCCATCGTATGATTCGATGTTTACGGGTTTAAAGCCCTCTGGGATTTTATGATCCATTACTTCATTAGTGAAGCATAGCGGGTGTGCGGCGCCTCTGTACTGGGCTATATCACGACGTAGCTCGGAAGAGCTATGTCTGTTGTGTTCGGCCTGGCCGGATTTGTTGTATCTGGCGTGAGGATCATTGTCACATGCCGTAGGGCGCCTGCGCGATCCGTAGATTGATCTTGTCTGTCTTGCCTTGTCCTCCAGTATGTCTCACAGGTCGGGCGCATTTTCCCGTGCCTTAGTTGTGCGGCGTCGGGGCATGGCTTGGGTGGAGGGCTGAGAGGCCTCTCTGTCGCGGCCACAAGGTGGCCGGTCTGCCATGTCATGCACAGGTGATGTAGGTGCTTCCTCCTCTGATCGGGGTAGCGGCCTGCGCTTCGGGTAACTCTTGGAGGGGCGTTCGAGTTCATACTCTTCAGCCGCAAGGACTTCAGTCCATCTGTCAGCTAGCAAATCTTGGGCAGCTTTAAGCTGTTGCTACTTTTTCTTGAGGCTGCTTGCCATGGCTAAAAGCCTACGTCTAAAACGCTCTTGTTCGGCGGGGTCTGATGGTATGACGAATTCGTCGTCATCGAGGCTTGCCTCGTCTTCGGAGGGAGGCGTATAGTTATCATCCTCGACCACTCGGTCTGCCGCTCTCTCATGAGGGCTGGCTTCTCCATCTTCCTGTGCCAAATCTTGCTGGGGTGGGTGTTCTTTGGCGCTATCCGGGGTAGTATTATCTCCCGTGCCAGAATCACCGTTTTTCCTTTGGCGGGATTTAGAGCGGCGCCGCTGACGCCGGCGCTTTGGCAGTTTCTTGGGGGCGTCATCCCCCATTGTTCCATCGCCATCTCCATCTTTTGGAGTATCCACCATGTATATGTCATATGACGAGGTGGCATTCCAGCGCCCTATAGGTGTTGGTTCCTGTTCGTCTCCTATATCGTCGTCCATGCCGTCGATGTCTTCGGAGCCGAAGTCAAGTATGTCGGTTAAATCGTCGACAGTGGCTACAAAGTGGGTGGTGGGTGGGTTTTGAATTTCCTCACCGTCCGTATCCCACCCTTGCTCACCGTAGTTCGGCCAGGGCTCTCCTGATAAAGAGAGAGACTTAAGAGAATTCAGGATGTCGCCAAAAGGCGAATGCTGAAAGATGTCTGCGGCGGTGAACTCCATTGCCGGCGCCCAATCGGATTCGATTGGCAAGGGTGCAGGGGGCTTGGAGTTCGGAGAAGAATCCGGCTCCTCGGAGTCACAGGCCACGCGGAGTGCGGGGCTGGAGTTCGGCTCGATCGCCTCTGAGATCGCAGCCCCTGAGGCAGCGTCCAACCGCTGATCCTCGATCGGCGCAGTAGGTTCCGAATCAATGGTCGAAACCGATGCGCGTGCGGCCTCCAAGGCGCTGTTCGGTAGCAGAGCTATATCATGCCCGTCGAGATAGTGCGGCACGCTTGGCTGTGGCTTGAATCTGTCAAAGATCAAGTCCCCGCGGATGTCAGCCATGTAGTTTAGGCTTCCAAACCTGACCTGATGGCCAGGGTCGTAGCTTTCGATCTGCTCAAGGTGGCCAAGCGAATTGGCCTGCAGTGCGAAGCCGCCGAAGACGAAGATCTGTCCGGGGAGAAAAGTCTCACCCTGGACCGCATCATTGTTGAAGATCGAAGGAGCCATCGGGCCTAAAGGCGACGACACAGAGGAACTCTCAATGAAAGCACCAATGTCGGTGTCAAAACCGGCAGATCTCGGGTAGGGGGTCCCGAACTGTGCGTCTAGGCCAGATGGTAACAGGAGACAGGGGACACTTTGTTTTACCCAGGTTCGGGCCCTCTCGATGGAGGTAATACCCTACTCCTGCTTGATTAATATTGATGATATGGGTAGTACAAGAGTAGATCTACCACGAGATCAAGGAGGCTAAACCCTAGAAGCTAGCCTATGGTATGATTGTTGTGTATGGAGTTGATTCTGTCCTACGGACTACAACCCTCCGGTTTATATAGACACCGGATAGGGTTAGAGTTACACAGAGTCGGTTACAATGGTAGGAGATCTTGAATATCCGCATCGCCAAGCTTGCCTTCCACGCCAAGGAAAGTCCCATCCGGACACGGGACGAAGTCTTCAATCTTGTATCTTCATAGTCCAGGAGTCCGGCTGAAGGTATAGTCCGGCTACCCGAACACCCCCTAATCCA
>NC_041388.1:611617730-611682579 GCF_002162155.2 Triticum dicoccoides | reverse complement strand
GGGGGCTGGGGGTCACCGGAGCTGGTGGCGCGGGGCTGGTGACCGAGGGGGCTGAGTGTTGGGGAACGTAGTAATTTCAAAAAAATTCCTACGAACACGCAAGATCATGTGATGCATAGCAACGAGGGGGAGAGAGTTGTCTACATACCCAACACGGACCGACTGCGGAAGCGCTGACACGACGTAGAGGAAGTAGTCGTACGTCTTCACGATCCAACCGATCAAGCACCGAAACTACGGCACCTCCGAGTTCGAGCACACGTTCAGCTCGATGACGATCCCCGGACTCTGATCCAGCAAAGTGTCGGGGAAGAGTTCCATCAGCACGACGGCGTGGTGACGATCTTGATGAACTACAGCAGCAGGGCTTCGCCTAAACTCCGCTACAGTATTATCGAGGAATATGGTGGCAGGGGGCACCGCACACGGCTAAGGAATAGATCACGTGGATCAACTTGTGTGTCTTTGGGGTGCCTCTACCTCAGTATATAAAGGAGCCAAGGGGGGAGGGGGCGCCGGCCAGAGAGAGAGGCGCAGGAGGAGTCCTACTCCTTCCGGGAGTAGGACTCCCCCCCCCCCCAATCCTATTCCAACTAGGATTCCCAAGGGGGAAAGAGGGAGAGGGGTGGCCGGCCACCTCTCCTAGTCCTAATAGGACTAGGGGAAGGGGGAGGCGCGCAGCCCTTGTGGGCAGCCCTTTCACCTTTCCACTAAGGCCCATGAAGGCCCATATGGCTCCCGGGGGGTTCCGGTAACCTCCCGGTAACCCGGTAAAATCCCGATTTCACCCGGAACACTTCCTATATCCAAATATAGGCTTCCAATATATCAATCTTTATGTCTCGACCATTTCGAGACTCCTCGTCATGTCCGTGATCACATCCGGGACTCCAAACAACCTTCGGTACATCAAAATGCATAAACTCATAATATAACTGTCATCGTAACCTTAAGCGTGCGGACCCTACGGGTTTGAGAACAATGTAGACATGATCGAGACACGTCTCCGGTCAATAACCAATAGCGGGACCTAGATGCCCATATTGGCTCCTACATATTCTACGAAGATCTTTATCGGTCAGACCGCATAACAACATACGTTGTTCCCTTTGTCATCGGTATGTTACTTGCCCGAGATTTGATCGTCGGTATCCAATACCTAGTTCAACCTCGTTACCGGCAAGTCTCTTTACTCGTTCCGTAATACATCATCTCACAACTACCATATTAGTTGTAATGCTTGCAAGGCTTATGTGATGTGTATTACCGAGAGGGCCCAGAGATACCTCTCCGACAATCGGAGTGACAAATCCTAATCTCGAAATACGCCAACCCAACATCTACCTTTGGAGACACCTGTAATGCTACTTTATAATCACTCAGTTACATTGTGACGTTTGGTAGCACCCAAAGTGTTCCTCCGGCAAACGGGAGTTGCATAATCTCATAGTCATAGGAACATGTATAAGTCATCAAGAAAGCAGTAGCAACATACTAAACGATCGTGTGCTAAGCTAATGGAATGGGTCATGTCAATCAGATCATTCAACTAATGATGTGACCTCGTTAATCAAATAACAACTCATTGTTCATGGTTAGGAAACATAGCCATCTTTGATTAACGAGCTAGTCAAGTAGAGGCATACTAGTGACACTTTGTTTGTCTATGTATTCACACATGTATTATGTTTCCGGTTAATACAATTCTAGAATGAATAATAAACATTTATCATGATTATAAGGAAATAAATAATAACTTTATTATTGCCTCTAGGGCATATTTCCTTCAGTCTCCCACTTGCACTAGAGTCAATAATCTAGATTACACTGTAATGATTCTAACACCCATGGAGCCTTGGTGCTGATCATGTTTCGCTCGTGGAAGAGGCTTAGTCAACGGGTCTGCAACATTCAGATCCGTATGTATCTTGCAAATCTCTATGTCTCCCACCTGGACTAGATCCCGGATGGAGTTGAAGCGTCTCTTGATGTGTTTGGTCCTTTTGTGAAATCTGGATTCCTTTGCCCAGGCAATTGCACCAGTATTGTCACAAAAGATTTTCATTGGACCCGATGCACTAGGTATGACACCTAGATCGGATATGAACTCCTTCATCGAGACTCCTTCGTTCGCTGCTTCTGAAGCAGCTATGTACTCCGCTTCACATGTAGATCCCGCTACGACGCTTTGTTTAGAACTGCACCAACTGAGAGCTCCACCGTTTAATGTAAACACGTATCCGGTTTGCGATTTAGAATCGTCCGGATCAGTGTCAAAGCTTGCATCAACGTAACCTTTTACGGTGAGCTCTTTGTCACCTCCATATACGAGAAACATATCCTTAGTCCTTTTCAGGTATCTAAGGATGTTCTTGACCGCTGTCCAGTGATCCACTCCTGGATTACTTTGGTACCTCCCTGCTAAACTTATAGCAAGGCACACATCAGGTCTGGTACACAGCATTGCATACATGATAGATCCTATGGCTGATGCATAGGGAACATCTTTCATATTCTCTCTATCTTCTGCAGTGGTCGGGCATTGAGTCTTACTCAACTTCACACCTTGTAACACAGGCAAGAACCCTTTATTTGCTTGATCCATTTTGAACTTCTTCAAAATTTTGTCAAGGTATGTGCTTTGTGAAAGTCCAATTAAGCGTCTTGATCTATCTCTATAGATCTTAATGCCTAATATGTAAGCAGCTTCACCGAGGTCTTTCATTGAAAAACTTTTATTCAAGTATCCCTTTATGCTATCCAGAAATTCTATATCATTTCCAATCAGCAATATGTCATCCACATATAATATCAGAAATGCTACAGAGCTCCCACTCACTTTCTTGTAAATACAGGCTTCTCCGAAAGTCTGTATAAAACCAAATGCTTTGATCACACTATCAAAACATTTATTCCAACTCCGAGAGGCTAGCACCAGTCCATAAATGGATCGCTGGAGCTTGCACACTTTGTTAGCTCCCTTTGGATCGACAAAACCATCCGGTTGCATCATATACAACTCTTCTTCCAGAAATCCATTCAGGAATGCAGTTTTGACATCCATCTGCCAAATTTCATAATCATAAAATGCGGCAATCGCTAACATGATTCGGACGGACTTAAGCATCGCTACGGGTGAGAAGGTCTCATCGTAGTCAATCCCTTGAACTTGCCGAAAACCTTTTGCGACAAGTCGAGCTTTGTAGACAGTAACATTACCATCAGCGTCAGTCTTCTTCTTAAAGATCCATTTATTCTCAATTGCTTGCCGATCATCGGGCAAGTCAACCAAAGTCCATACTTTGTTCTCATACATGGATCCCATCTCAGATTTCATGGCTTCAAGCCACTTTGCGGAATCTGGGCTCACCATCGCTTCTTCATAGTTCGTAGGTTCATCATGATCTAGTAGCATGACTTCCAGAACAGGATTACCATACCACTCTGGTGCGGATCTTACTCTGGTTGATCTACGAGGTTCAGTAGTATCTTGATCTGAAGTTGATCATTATCATTGGCTTCCTCACTAACTGGTGTAGGTGTCACTGCAACAGTTTTCTGTGATGAACTACTTTCCAGTAAGGGAGCAGGTACAGTTACCTCGTCAAGTTCTACTTTCCTCCCACTCACTTCTTTCGAGAGAAACTCCTTCTCTAGAAAGGATCCATTCTTAGCAAGGAATGTCTTGCCTTCGGATCTATGATAGAAGGTGTACCCAACAGTTTCCTTTGGGTATCCTATGAAGACACATTTCTCCGATTTGGGTTCGAGCTTATCAGGTTGAAGTTTTTTCACATAAGCATCGCAGCCCCAAACTTTAAGAAACGACAACTTTGGTTTCTTGCCAAACCACAGTTCATAAGGCGTCGTCTCAACGGATTTTGATGGTGCCCTATTTAACGTGAATGCGGCCGTCTCTAGAGCATAACCCCAAAACGATAGCGGTAAATCAGTAAGAGACATCATAGATCGCACCATATCTAGTAAAGTACGATTACGACGTTCGGACACACCATTACGCTGTGGTGTTCCGGGTGGCGTGAGTTGCGAAACTATTCCACAGTTTTTCAAATGTACACCAAACTCGTAACTCAAATATTCTCCACCACGATCAGATCGTAGAAACTTTATTTTCTTGTTACGATGATTTTCAACTTCACTCTGAAATTCTTTGAACTTTTCAAATGTTTTAGATTTATGTTTCATTAAGTAGATATATCCATATCTGCTTAAATCATCTGTGAAGGTGAGAAAATAACGATATCCGCCACGAGCCTCAATATTCATCGGACCACACACATCGGTATGTATGATTTCCAACAAATCTGTTGCTCTCTCCATAGTACCGGAGAATGGTGTTTTAGTCATCTTGCCCACGAGGCACGGTTCGCAAGTACCAAGTGATTCATAATCAAGTGGTTCCAAAAGTCCATCAGTATGGAGTTTCTTCATGCGCTTTATACCGATATGACCTAAACAACAGTGCCATAAATAAGTTGCACTTTCATTATCAACTCTGCATCTTTTGGTTTCAACATTATGAATATGTGTATTACTACTATCGAGATTCAATAAGAATAGACCACTCTTCAAGGGTGCATGACCATAAAAGATATTACTCATATAAATAGAACAACCATTATTCTCTGATTTAAATGAATAACCATCTCGCATTAAACAAGATCCAGATATAATGTTCATGCTCAACGCTGGAACCAAATAACAATTATTTAGGTCTAATATTAATCCCGAAGGTAGATGTAGAGGTAGCGTGCCGACCGCGATCACATCGACTTTGGAACTGTTTCCCACGTGCATCGTCACCTCGTCCTTTGCCAGTGCCCGCTTATTCCGTAGTCCCTGTTTCGAGTTGCAAATATTAGCAACAGAACTAGTATCAAATACCCAGGTGCTACTGCGAGCTCTAGTAAGGTACACATCAATAACATGTATATCACATATACCTTTGTTCACCTTCCCATCCTTCTTATCCGCCAAATACTTGGGGCAGTTCCGCTTCCAGTGACCAGTCTGCTTGCAGTAGAAGCACTCAGTTTCATGCTTAGGTCCAGACTTGGGTTTCTTCTCCTGAGCAGCAACTTGCTTGCCGTTCTTCTTGAAGTTCCCTTTCTTCTTCCCTTTGCCCTTTTTCTTGAAACTAGTGGTCTTGTTAACCATCAACACTTGATGCTCCTTCTTGATTTCTACCTCCGCAGCTTTCAGCATTGCGAAGAGCTCGGGAATAGTCTTGTTCATCCCTTGCATATTATAGTTCATCACGAAGCTCTTGTAGCTTGGTGGCAGTGATTGGAGAATTCTGTCAATGACGCAATCATCCGGAAGATTAACTCCCAATTGAATCAAGTGACTATTATACCCAGACATTTTGAGTATATGCTCACTGACAGAACTGTTCTCCTCCATCTTGCAGCTATAGAACTTATTGGAGACTTCATATCTCTCAATCCGGGCATTTGCTTGAAATATTAACTTCAACTCCTGGAACATCTCATATGCTCCATGACGTTCAAAACGTCGTTGAAGTCCCGATTCTAAGCCGTAAAGCATGGCACACTGAACTATCGAGTAGTCATCAGCTTTGCTCTGCCAGACGTTCATAACATCTGGAGTTGCTCCAGCAGCAGGCCTGGCACCCAGCGGTGCTTCCAGGACGTAATTCTTCTAAGCAGCAATGAGGATAATCCTCAAGTTACGGACCCAGTCCGTGTAATTGCTACCATCATCTTTCAACTTTGCTTTCTCAAGGAACGCATTAAAATTCAACGGAACAACAGCACGAGCCATCTATCTACAATCAACATAAACAAGCAAGATACTATCAGGTACTAAGTTCATGATAAATTTAAGTTCAATTAATCATATTACTTAAGAACTCCCACTTAGATAGACATCCCTCTAATCTTCTAAGTGATAACGTGATCCAAATCAACTAAACCATGACCGATCATCACGTGAGATGGGTAGTTTTCAATGGTGAACATCGTTTATGTTGATCATATCTACTATATGATTCACGCTCGACCTTTCGGTCTCCGTGTTCCGAGGCCATATCTGCATATGCTAGGCTCGTCAAGTTTAACCTGAGTATTCTGCTTGTGCAAAACTGGCTTGCACCCGTTGTAGATGGACGTAGAGCTTATCACACCCGATCATCACGTGGTGTCTGGGCACGACGAACTTTGGCAACGGTGCATACTCAGGGAGAACACTTCTTGATAATTTAGTGAGAGATCATCTTATAATGCTACCGTCAATCAAAGCAAGATAAGATGCATAAAAAGATAAACATCACATGCAATCAATATAAGTGATATGATATGGCCATCATCATCTTGTGCTTGTGATCTCCATCTCCGAAGCACCGTCATGATCACCATCGTCACCGGCGCGACACCTTGATCTCCATCGTAGCATCGTTGTCGTCTCGCCAATCTTATGCTTCCACGACTATCACTACCGTTTAGTAATATTACATCGCGATTGCATTGCATACAATAAAACGACAACCATATGGCTCCTGCCAGTTGCCGATAACTCGGTTACAAAACATGATCATCTCATACAATAAAATTCAGCATCATGCCTTGACCATATCACATCACAACATGCCCTGCAAAAACAAGTTAGACGTCCTCTACTTTGTTGTTGCATGTTTTACGTGGCTGCTACGGGCTTAAGTAAGAACCAATCTCACCTACGCATCAAAACCACAACGATAGTTTGTCAAATAGACTCTGTTTTAACCTTCGCAAGGACCGGGCGTAGCCATACTTGGTTCAACTAAAGTTGGAGAGACAGTCGCCCGCAAGCCACCTATGTGCAAAGCACGTCGGGAGAACCGGTCTCGCGTAAGCGTACGCGTAATGTTGGTCTGGGTCCTCTCGTCCAACAATACTGCCGAACCAAAGTATGACATGCTGGTAGGCAGTATGACTTGTATCGTCCACAACTCACTTGTGTTCTACTCGTGCATATAACATCAACATAAATAACCTAGGCTCTGATACCACTGTTGGGGAACGTAGCAATTTCAAAAAAATTCCTACGCACACGCAAGATCATGTGATGCATAGCAACGAGGGGGAGAGTGTTGTCTATGTACCCAACGCAGACCGACTGCGGAAGCGCTGACACGACATAGAGGAAGTAGTCGTACGTCTTCACGATCCAACCGATCAAGCACCGAAACTACGGCACCTCCGAGTTCGAGCACACGTTCAGCTCGATGATGATCCCCGGACTCCGATCCAGCAAAGTGTCGGGGAAGAGTTCCGTCAGCACGACGGCGTGGTGACGATCTTGATGAACTACAGCAGCAGGGCTTCGCCTAAACTCCGCTACAGTATTATCGAGGAATATGGTGGCAGGGGGCACCGCACACGGCTAAGGAATAGATCACGTGGATCAACTTGTGTGTCTTTGGGGTGCCTCTACCTCAGTATATAAAGGAGCCAAGGGGGGAGGGGGCGCCGGCCAGAGAGAGAGGCGCAGGAGGAGTCCTACTCCTTCCGGGAGTAGGACTCCCCCCCCCCCAATCCTATTCCAACTAGGATTCCCAAGGGGGAAAGAGGGAGAGGGGTGGCCGGCCACCTCTCCTAGTCCTAATAGGACTAGGGGAAGGGGGAGGCGCGCAGCCCTTGTGGGCAGCCCTTTCACCTTTCCACTAAGGCCCATGAAGGCCCATATGGCTCCCGGGGGGTTCCGGTAACCTCCCGGTAACCCGGTAAAATCCCGATTTCACCCGGAACACTTCCGATATCCAAATATAGGCTTCCAATATATCAATCTTTATGTCTCGACCATTTCGAGACTCCTCGTCATGTCCGAGATCACATCCGGGACTCTGAACAACCTTCGGTACATCAAAATGCATAAACTCATAATATAACTGTCATCGTAACCTTAAGCGTGCGGACCCTACGGGTTCGAGAACAATGTAGACATGACCGAGACACGTCTCCGGTCAATAACCAATAGCGGGACCTGGATGCCCATATTGGCTCCTACATATTCTACGAAGATCTTTATCGGTCAGACCGCATAACAACATACATTGTTCCCTTTGTCATCGGTATGTTACTTGCCCGAGATTTGATCGTCGGTATCCAATACCTAGTTCAACCTCGTTACTGGCAAGTCTCTTTACTCGTTCCGTAATACATCATCTCACAACTACCATATTAGTTGTAATGCTTGCAAGGCTTATGTGATGTGTATTGCCGAGAGGGCCCAGAGATACCTCTCCGACAATCGGAGTGACAAATCCTAATCTCGAAATACGCCAACCCAACATCTACCTTTGGAGACACCTGTAATGCTCCTTTATAATCACTCAGTTACGTTGTGACGTTTGGTAGCACCCAAAGTGTTCCTCCGGCAAACGGGAGTTGCATAATCTCATAGTCATAGGAACATGTATAAGTCATGAAGAAAGCAGTAGCAACATACTAAACGATCGTGTGCTAAGCTAATGGAATGGGTCATGTCAATCAGATCATTCAACTAATGATGTGACCTCGTTAATCAAATAACAACTCATTGTTCATGGTTAGGAAACATAACCATCTTTGATTAACGAGCTAGTCAAGTAGAGGCATACTAGTGACACTTTGTTTGTCTATGTATTCACACATGTATTATGTTTCCGGTTAATACAATTCTAGCATGAATAATAAACATTTATCATGATTATAAGGAAATAAATAATAACTTTATTATTGCCTCTAGGGCATATTTCCTTCACTGAGGGCGTCGCGTGGGGGAGGTGTCTGGAGTAGCTCGGTACCGGTTCGGGCCTGAATTGACTCAGGAACACAGGATCGGGCCCTTATAGGAGCGGATGGTAACAAAATAACAGAATAGCCCTGTCCTATATATATATATATATATATATATATATATATATATATATATATCAGTTAGGCTTCAAGTGCATACTTGTTAGTTAAACCTATGTATAAATTGTGACACTAAATACGACTAGTAAGTACTCCAGTACAGTAGCAGTACTACTATACGTCGGTCAAATTATTCATCATGTCCACACATTGAATTGACGTGACAACACGCTACGCGTGAGGTGACACAAGAATCCCGGTGGCGTGTTCGGGTATTCTGGACTTCAGATTTGGAGTACCACTTATCTGTCGAAATCTTTCATCATTCACTTAAAACAGTCGATTGATCATACATTGAGTACCATATAACTGAATTACCGATGCAAGTCGAAGAAGGATTGGCCGATGCTACCGACTGGCGTCAAGTTTGATCCCACGGATCAGGAGCTGATCGAGCACCTTGAGGCCAAAGTGGGTGCTGACAGCGCGAGATTTCAGTCTCTCATCGATTTGTTCATACCAACCATCGACAGCGAGCACGGCATATGCTACGCCCAACCTGAGAAACTTTCAGGTAAGACACCGATCGGCCATCTACTTGCACAAACATATTCCTTTGTTTATAGCTCTATTTTTCTTTTTAGACGCGGACCTAGTGAATCAATTACAATTTGACAGTTAATAAAAAGTGAAACAAGTGACTGCAACATGCCAAAGATGTTATGAAAATGCCAACTAGGTACACTAAAACCTGTATTCCACAATACTGCAGGTATCACACTGAGTGGCCTAAGGAAGCATTTCTTCCAGCGCAATTCTAGGGCGTTCAAAAGGGGCACGTGGACGCGTCACAAGATACAGTCGGAGTGCGGCATGCACGCGATGTGGCACAACACCGGCAATACCTTGCTGGTGATGGTCAACGGCCGGCAGACGGGCAGCAAAAAAGGTTCTGGTGCTGCACACCAACAAGAACTTCGACCAGCAGAGGACCAACTGGGTGATGCACCAGTACCACCTAGGGGACCTGGAGCAAGAGAAGGAGCGGGAGCTGGTCCTCTGCAAGATTTTCTACCAGACGAACACTAGGGCCAGGAGTAAAAAGATTATAAGTTAGTTTGGTATTGGTAGTTGTACTACCTTGTCGTCCACAAGTTGGTATTGTTGTTAACGATCTTTTGGTATGAACTTGCATTTGCTTCCAACCATCATGCTGAGGGTCGGCGTGGATATAAAGCTGAATCATTTGTTTTGAAATGAATTTTCAGGCACCTGATTTTTATTTGATGGGTAGCATAAGCACCCGCCGTTCGAATTCTCGGTTCTCCAATTTTTTCGAAACAAGTGCATGCACTTATTATCACGATTAAAAAACAATATTCGTGCTGCACCATAGTTATCAATTTGTACTTGCAGAATTCTCTCGTTTATTGAGCACGTATATTGTTTTTTTAGGTCGAGCAAGTTTCAACTGGGCTGTAGACTACCCAGGGTTGGTTTTGTTTTTAACAGGCCCAGCCCATGAAGACAACGGGGCACAAAGATCCAGCATGTATCTACTGGCCTCTGGCCCGCCAGCGTTAGTTATATTTTGTCTTACAACATCCGCAGGCAGTTTTTTTTACTGAATCAAACACACAGCCTAATTCTATTATCCTCTTGAAACGCATGTCCTACATCCGTTTTCTAATCTCTACCTATAGTTTTACTAGTTCATATACATGTATAATTATATTGAAAACACATAAAATTCCCTTTTCATATTTAAATACTTATTTTTGTTGTTTTTTCCCACCCAGTGCTGATTTTTTTACCACTGGTTTTCCCTTAAACCAACTCAATTGTCCCACGTCTTATTTGCTTACAAAAACAAAATGATTTTTTTGGCAAATCAATAAGTTCTTAAAAAATGTTTATCATTTCGGGATTACAACAGTTCGGACTCCACCGAAATATGCAAAATAAGGTTGAACTTTTTGACCGTGGTCCTGGACAGAAAATGGGTTGTAATAAATTACTTAAGAATTAGCAAATGGGCTACAAATTATAAAAAATAGCAAATGGGCTTTATGTTGTCTGCCACAGATTTGGAGGCTGACTTGTGGGCCTACTAAGTTCATACGTACACAAGGTTTCTCAAAAAAGAAACTTAGTCAACAATCGACTGTACCAGCGTCAGACCGTTAGATGCATTGTTCAAGAATTCGGCAGATAAATCAGTTAACGGCCAGTTAATCGCTACTCACTGGGTGACCGACTCGAATAGTGACTATTCGTTGTGTTAACTGCCCAAGCCAGTTAACGGGCCTGTCAGACCGATTAATCGGTGTCAGACCGATTAATCGCCTTGGCCCGTTGACTGGTAGCAAGCAAAGCCCAGCCTTTTTGGCCCGTGACCACCCTTCGGCTCCTTATATCGCTAGGTTTTGGCCTCCTGCCGCCCCTCCCGCTTCTTTCTCATCTAGCCCCGGCCTGGCTGGCAGCAGCAAGTCCTCGCCGGCGCCCTGTCCAGCAGCTCCGCCGCTACAGGCTGCAGCTTCGCCGCTCGCCTGCCTGCTCTCCCTTCCCCTGCATCAGCTGCTCCCGTGCCCTTGTCTTCTTCCGTGGACTGCTTGTCATCACCCGATCCAGCTGCTACTACACATCTCGTCTTGGCGGCTAATCTCCTAGTCCTAGCTATTCCTCCATGGCATCCCCAAATAGCAAGGTAGTACCCTCTTCTTCCCCTCTCACACGCTAGACAATCTAGCACCGTAGATTAGCAAATTTTATAGAATATAGATGTATCCATCACTAGTGCAGAACCGGGCAATAGCACCGGTTCATAAGGCCCTTTAGTGCCGGTTAGGTAACTGGCACTAAAGTGTGGGCACTAAAGCCCCCCCCCCCCTTTAGTACCGGTTCAGCACGAACCGGTGCTAAAGGGCAACCACGTGGCACGAGCCAGCTCCGGGGGCCGGGAGCCCTTTAGTACCGGTTGGTAACACCAACCGGTACTAAAATGTTTGGGGGGGTTTTGGTTTTATGATTTCTTTTTCATTTAATTTTGTGTTTTCCATTTTAATTCTTTTTCGTTTGCTGGTATTTTACGGTACTACACATTGTACACGTTATGCATATATATTTATATAAATAGAATTTCTAGTAGAACCAATCATATATATATCATCAATGTCTCACAAACCACCATATTAATTTACACATACACACATGTATAGCTATATACAATTTCTCCTACATATGCATGTTGCCTTCGGAGCCAGTGGCATTAGCCTAATTGGTGCCTTCGGAGCACGATGACAATTGGAAGTGGTTCATGACCTGGTCGATGGGGGCGGTAGCGGGTAATAGTATTCTCCCTTCGGATTTATGACATGGTCGAGCAAAAATCCCGCTATTTCCTCTTGAAGTGCTTCTACGCGCTCCGTTTCTAGGAGCTTGTCCTGCACCTCTTTGAACTGTTAAGAAGGAGATCAATATGCATGTGTATTAGTTGTGTGACTAGATATCGATAATGGTGTAAAAATTGTGAATAGTGTTCTGACAAGCGTACCCATTCCTATCTTTGAGATCTGCTCCTTTTGGACGCCATCATGCGAATGTTCTCGCAAACGCAGAATGCACACAGATTAGTCCCCTGCGCCTGCTTCAGGGCCTTTATTACGAGAATGGAATTTAATTTGATCAGATAATAATTAATCAAGCATGATAATTAAAGAGATGGCAGCTAGCTAGTACTACTTAATTACTTACCTTGGGTCGAAACCATTTCAGCTATTGTTTCCATTCGCCTTCCGTGACGCTAATGAACCTTGCCCAAGCCCTGCCCGCCGACAAAGAAAATGAATAAAGGGGTTATTAAATAGTTCATATCATGAAATGATGAACTAAATAGGCCAAGATATATAGTTAATAATGATTGAAATTACCTGTTGACTATCCCAAACAAGATGTTATAGTCACTATTTGCTTTGGGTAGCGAGTCCAGTATTTGAACTGTTCTGGCGTCAACTTTAATGATACACAAGATCCAGTGAAATCTGCATGCACAACGTTTGCATGTCTTAATTGAGCGGGCATATGTAAGCAAAAACATGTAGCTAGCTAGTAGGCAAAAACAGAGAATTTGTAGTACAAGAAAGTGTGACTCACTGGAAGTTGTAAGGAAGTAGTATATCTTCATTGTATTTGAGGCACTTCAAGAACTCTAGCATGCTGTCCTCTACCTGCTTTTCATGATGCTTGTTTATTGTCCATGTGTATTCATTAACGGTGTTTGGGTCAATGAACCCAATGCCATAGCGTCCACCTTTTCTCATTTCATACATCTTCATCCTGCATAATACCATAGAAAAGAATATAGTGAGGATAATTATAGGTAATGATTGATCAAAAGGATCACTACATCTAGCTTGAGACTTAAATTACAGAAAGAAATCACTTACAGACAATAGCAACTGACGATAGATTTGTCGAGTGCGTCTTGATTATATAACTGAAACAGTTCAGAATACTCAACGGTCACAGGTTTCTCATGGTAGTAATGATCCTTCTTGACTTGCACCATGAGGGACTCTCGATCGGATCTCTTGGTAATGTCCATGTACCATTAATGTAATTCATACATTCTTGTTGGGAGCTTCTTGACCTCTTTTGGCTTGACCAAAGGTTGGCCCCGGGCATATTTCCGTTTTATTTCCTCCTCTGTAAGCACAGGCATGTCCTCGATCTCGAGGAGTTGTCCAACAGTGATTTTGAGAGTTTCAGCCTGCATTATATGCTCCTGGGTTATTACCACATCGCCCACCTCGGGAACGTAAACTGTTTGGCCACAATAATATTGGGCGCGCGTACTGTCACGTGTTGTTGGCGGCACAACAAGCGGGGGGATCGATTGTGCCGCCTGTTCTCCCAGCTGGGCAACGGTTTTCCCGCATTTTTTGACAGCTGCTTGTTGTTTGCTCGAGCTCGAGCTCGCCTCCTTCTGTAGACGTTGTCGATGTAACTTCCTGATGTGGCGCTCATAGTCTGTGTCAACAGGCTTAGGAGCTGGTGGTTGAGCCATACGAATGAAGTGGTCAACTACTTCCACAGGCACTTCCTCCCTTGGCGGCGGTGGCGGTTTCGGTCCAAAATGGGCGTCGACTTCTGCCCGCACTATGGCATTGGTTTGCTCCTCGGTCCTGTCGTAAGCCCTCTCAGGAAGAGGAGTAGTGAGGTTTGGACCATATTTATATCGCTTGCCTCCGCCTGTACTTCCTATACTATGACCTCAACTCGTACCGCTACGCACCATAGCTGCGGGGTGTCTCTTCTGCGATTGCTGAGGCGGCGAAGATGGCTGACGGGGCTGAGTTGGACGAGGAGGAGTGGCCTGAAGCTGTGCCGGACTTGGAGGAGGAGTGGCCTGAGGTTGTGCCGGACTTGGAGGAGGATTGGACATCTGACGCTGTGTCGGACTTGGAGGAGGAGTGGCCTGACACTTTGCCGGACTTGGAGGAGGAGGAGTGGCCTCACGCATTGGTGGACTTGGAGCGGGAGTCTGCTGACTCGGTGGCGGACTTCGACGAGGAGTCGGGTGATGCAGTGTCGGTGGCCTTCGAAAGATGATGCAATCCTTTCTCCATAGGATGACATGATGTATGGCCTCTCCCAATGTGTGCTCGTCGTCATCTCCAGGAATGTCAAGCTGTAGCTCCGAATATGGGTCCACCACCTCATCAACCAAGACACGAGCATAGCCCGCTGGAATCGGGTTGCAATGGAAGGTTGCCTCGGGGGAATTTGAAAAAGCAACGGCGTCCGCCACCTTCATGGATATGTTCTTCATTTTGAAGTGTAGCTCGCAGTTAGTGTTCTCCGTGATGTCATCCACGGGGTATCTATCCAGCACTGCGTCGCCCGGGGCGGAACCCACGCTGCTTCTCAGCATGGATGGGGCGGTGCTATCCAATGCTGGATCATCCGCTAGCTGCTGCAGATGCTGAGACCCCCTTTGCTGGCTAAGTGAGTCGATCTGCTCCTGCTGCCGCTGGAATTTAACTGCCAATTCCGCTTGACTTGCTTCTAGGCCTTGAAGGCGTTCATAGTCCCCTTCCTCTGCTCCTCCTCCATCTTCCTCTTCTTCTCCTCCGCAATCTTCTTTCTCGCACGGGTTCTATAGTCGGTGTTCCAGTCCGAAAACCCCTCATACCACGGAATAGCGCCCTTGCCTCGTGTTCTTCCCGGGTGTTCAGGATTTCCCAGGGCACGCGTAAGCTCGTCGTTCTCTCTGTTGGGCTGGAACACCCCCGATCGAGCATCTTCTATTGCAACAAGTATCGCATCGTCGGCTCCGTTCAGACATGCCTTCGTCGAAACATTGCCTGTCTTCGGGTCTAACTCCCCCCATGCGCATAGGACCAAGTCCTGCACCTGGGGGGGCAGCTCTTAGTAACCGGAGTGACACCTGCATCCTCCATCTCTTTCTCAGACTTATCCCACTTAGGCATTGCCACCGCGTAGCCACCTGGCCCCAGCTTAGGGAACTTATCCTTTCTTTCGGCATTCTTCTTGTTTATTCTCGACCGTTCCTTAGCTAATTCTGAATCCTTGAATTTCACGAAATCGTCCCAATGAGCACTTTGATTCTCTAGTATCCCCTCGAATACTGGAGTCTTCCTTCCTCCCTTGACGTACTTCTCCCACGTCATTCTCTTGTGGTTCTTGAATGCAACCGCCATCTTCCTAAAAGCAGCGTCCATGACTTTCTGCACATCTGCTTCTGTGAAATGATCTGGTTGGGTGAAATGTTCCATGAGAGTATCCCAAAGCAGTGTTTTTTGATTCTCGTCGACAAAAGTAACATTTGGACGTGGCTTTGCTGGCTTTCTCCATTCTTGAAGGGAGATCGGGAGTTGGTCCTTCAAAAGAACTCCGCACTGACGAACGAACTTGTCCGCAATCTTCTTAGGCGCTAATGGTTCGCCATTAGGTTTGAATGCCTTGATATTGTACTTTACGCCCTCCTTCAACTTTTTGTTCGGGCCTCGTTTCGTCCTTTTGCCTGAAGATTTGCTCGATCTGGATGGCTGAAAGAAGAAAGATCAATTCGTTAATATATCTTCAACTCATTTAAAACATGCGATGATCACCAGATTCCTGCTTATATAAATATATATACCTCGCCGGTGTTTGTTGTTTCAGGATCAACATGTTCTTCGTCGTAGTTCATGACTTCATCAATTCGGTTGTCGCGGTCGAATATCATATCACCCTCTCCGGTGTTGTTTAGAAATTCGGAGCCGTCAAAATCTTCTTCATTTTGATCATCATCTGGCCCGCGTATGATATCGAACATGGTCTGTTCTCTCTCTCTATCGGTATTGTCCGCCATAGCTTTTATTTAACTATGCCAAAAGAAATATAGAACAATTTAGTATAATCTCGAACAATAGATATAATCTCGAATACATCGTCTCGGATAATATATAATATTGAATAGTACATCACTGGCTAGGTAGCTAATTAAAGATCGAATACTACAGAAGAATCTAGGACACTCGCGGTTCCTGCGGCGCGGGTGGTGGACACCCAAAGAGAAGGAACCCTCACAGGATCATAGCTGAAGTGAGATCCCTGAAGAAACTGCCAGGTATTGGAGAACCTGCCGCCCTCTAACGCAACCATGTAGCGATGGACTTGCTCGTCCTCCTCCCTGACACGACGACGTACCACCTCCGGCGGGGCCGGCTCCCTCCGCACCGAAATTGGCCCACGCGAACGCCACCAAACGAGATCAGGGTCGACGACGGGACCCGGGGCCGGGTTCCTCATCAAGCGGCGCGCCCCTCCAGGCAGCACCTCCCAGTGCCAGCCCGGCGGAGCCCAGTCCCGGACATGGGTCAGCTGGACGTCGTCGCGGACGTGTCGACGGCGAGGATGCGGGCCGGGCATCGTCGACAACAAATACTAGCCATATGCCCGCAAAAAGTAACATTTTTTAATGATTGGATTTTGATAACTAAAATTTCTAACATTTCTATAACATTTCTAACAATGCTATATATAACTAACATTTCTATAACATTTCTAATATTTCTATAACTAAAAAAAGAAAAATTTCTAACTTTTTTATAACTATTTCTATAACTAAAAAACATAAAAATTTCTAACAATTCTAACTTTTTTATAACTATTTCTATAACTAAAAACAGAAAAAATTCTAACATTTCTAACATTTCTAACAATTCTAACATTTCTAACTATTCTAACAATTCTAACATTTCTAACTATTCTAACAATTCTAACATTTCTAACTATTTCTAAAAAAACAAAAAAATGTCTAACAATTTCTAAAAAACAGAAAAATCTATAACTAAAAATGTATGTGTGTGTGTGCACGCTCACCGGCCGGCGAGGCGAGAGGCGACGGGGACGGCGACGGGCGCGACGGCGACGGGGCGGCAACGACGGGGACGGGGACGTACGGGCCGGGGCGGCGGCGACGACGGGGACGGTGACGACGCGGCCGGGACGGGGCGGCGGTGACGACGGGGACGACGGGGACGGGACGATGGGGCGGCGACGACGGGGACGGGGCGGCGACGGGGGCGACGATGGGCCGGGGCGGCGACGAGGGATATGGAGACGGCGGGGGCGGCGAGCGACGGTGCAGAGGAGAAGAAGCAGAGGGAGAGATGAGAAACTGACAAAATTTTGAAGTGTTTTCTTATATAGAACCCACCTTTAGTACCGGTTGGAGCCACCAACCGGTACTAAAGTTCTGTTTTGGCTAGCCCAAGCGGCGGGAAGCGACCCCCTTTAGTACCGGTTGGTGGCTCCAACCGGTACTAAAGGCCCCCCCTTTAGTACCGGTTGGTGCCACGACCCGGTACTAAAGGGTGTGCGCTGCCAGGCGAGGGGCACAAAAGTTTAGTCCCACCTCACTAGCCGAGGGGCACTCGCACCTGCTTATAAGCCCCGCCGTCGCTGCTGTCTCGACCTCCTCTCTTAAGCAGGCCTTCTGGGCCTACCTCTTCTGCGATGCCCTGTTGGGCCTACTGGGCTAGCGGGCCTGCATCCTAGCCCAACTTGAATTTGGGTTTCTAGTCGTATGCAGGCCGCTGTGGCCTAGTAGGTGGGCTTTTTTTTCTTATTTTTTTTGCTTTATTTATTTTTGTGAATAACTTAACTTTGAAAATAGATTTTTCAGTGATTCTTTTTTCTTATGTTTAATATTAGTGTGTTTTATCATTATATTCAATTTGGTAATGCTTAGGTTATTTAAAAAATGAAATGCCTTTGTAACGGATGAGTTTTCGTCCGAAACCCTGATACTTCGAAACAGATTGTCCATTTTGTACACGAAGTGCATCCAGTTTTTGCGGTAACCCTCTCTACTTTTTTGCACATGCTATGTGGGTGAAATTATGATACCATGCCAACTTTCAACCTTTTCTGAGTTCATTTGAAATGCTTTTCAATTTCAGGGTCATTTAGCTGAAAAAATCAGTAAATGCATGAAAGAATTTGCTTGCACATAAAATTTATTCGCGTTTCAAATGCCAAAACACATAACTAGCTACCCTAACTATTACAGAGATTCCCTCCTGGGTGTGAAACACAGAAGAAAGTGATGATAGTTAAGCCGATCACATCCCAGATCTTTGGGTGTGAAACTTTTTCTTCACGTGTGTCCCTTTGCGTCGTAGCCATGGAAAATCTTCATCATTTAACGGGATGCTCGGGTCAATATTCACTGTGAATGGAGCAATTTCATCAAAATTTTCATAATCTTCTGACTTGTCTGTCTTGTCATCCACTCCCACGATGTTTCTCTTCCCAGAAAGAACTATATGCCGCTTTGGCTCATCATATGATGTATTCGCTTCCTTATCTTTTCTTTTTCTTGGCTTGGTAGACATGTCCTTCACATAGAAAACCTGTGCCACATCATTGGCTAGGACGAATGGTTCGTCTGCATATGCAAGATTGTTGAGATCCACTGTTGTCATTCCGTACTGCGGGTCTTCCGTTACCCCGCCTCGTGTCATATTGACCCATTTGCACCGAAACAAAGGGACCTTCAAACCACGTCGATAGTCAAGTTCCCATATGTCCTGTATATAACCATAATATGTTTCCTTTCCCGTCTTGGTTTCTGCATCAAAGCGGACACCACTGTTTTGGTTGGTGCTCTTCTTATCTTGGGCGATCGTGTAAAATGTATTACCATTTATCTCGTACCCTTTGAAAGTCATTATATTCGAAGATGGTAACTGGGACAGCAAGTATAGGTCATCTTCAATAGAGGTGTCATGCATGGTACGTGCTTGCAACCAGCTGGCGAAACTCCTGGTTTGTTCACGTGTAATCCAGTCATCAGACCGCTCCGGGTGTTTGGAGCGTAGCAAATTCTTGTGTTCATCCATATAGGGAGCCACCAAGGCGGAATTCTGTAGAACTGTGTAGTGTGCTTCAGTGAGAGAATGTCCGTCCATACATATTATTTGTTCCCCTAGCGTGCCTTTTCCATCCAGTCTGCCCTTATGCCGCGATTCAGGAACACCAATCGGCTTAATGTCAGGAATAAAGTCAATACAAAACTCAATGACCTCCTCATTTTGACGGCCCTTGGAGATGCTTCCTTCTGGCCTAGCACGGTTATGAACATATTTCTTTAAGACTCCCATGAACCTCTCAAAGGGGAACATATTGTGTAGAAATATAGGACCCAAAATGTTAATCTCTTCGCATAGGTGAACTAGGATGTGCGTCATGATGTTGAAGAAGGATGGTGGGAACACCAACTCAAAACTGACAAGACATTGCACCAAATCATTCTGTAACCTTGGTATGATTTTTGGATCGATTACCTTCTGAGAGATTGCATTGAGAAATGCACATAGCTTCACAATGGCTAATCGAACGTTTTCCGGTAGAAGCCCCCTCAATGCAACCGGAAGCAGTTGCGTCATAATCACGTGGCAGTCATGAGACTTTAGGTTCTGGAACTTTTTCTCTGCCATGTTTATTCCCTTTATATTCGACGAGAAGCTAGACGGTACCTTAATACTGAGCAGGCATTCAAAGAAGATTTCCTTCTCTTCTTTGGTAAGAGCGTAGCTTGCATGACCCTGATGTATGCTGTCTTTTCCGTGCATACGTTGGTGGTCCTCCCGTGCCTCAGGTGTATCTTTTGTCTTCCCATACACGCCCAAGAAGCCAAGCAGGGTCACACAAAGATTCTTCATCACGTGCATCACGTCAATTGCGGAGCGGACCTCGAGGTCTTTCCAATAGGGCAGATCCTAAAATATAGATTTCTTCTTCCACATGGGTGCGCGTCCGTCGGCGTCATTCGGAACAGGTTGTCCACCAGGACCCTTTCCAAAGACCACCTTCAAATCCTTGACCATGTCATGTACATCAGCGCCAGTACGTTGGCGAGGCTTCGTCCGGTGATCCGCCTCACCTTTGAAATGCTTGCCTTTCTTTCTTACGGGATGCCTGCTCAGAAGAAATCGACGATGTCCCAGGTACACATTCTTATTAGCCAAATATATACTGTCGGTATCATCCAAACAGTGCGTGCATGCACGGTATCCCTTGTTTGTCTGTCCTGAAAGGTTACTGAGAGCAGGCCAATCATTGATGGTCACGAACAGCAACGCCTTTAGGTCAAATTCTTCCCCCATGTGCTCATCCCACGCATGTACACCTGTTCCATTCCACAGTTGTAAGAGTTCTTCAACTAATGGCCTTAGGTACACATCAATGTCGTTGTCGGGTTGCTTAGGGCCTTGGATGAGCACTGGCATCATAATGAACTTCCGCTTCATGCACAACCAAGGAGGAAGGTTATACAAACATAGAGTCACAGGCTAGGTGCTATGGTTGCTGCTCTGCTCCCCAAAAGGATTAATGCCATCTGCGCTTAGACCAAACCATACGCTCCTTGCGTCATCTGCAAACTCCTTCCCGTACTTTCTTTCGATTTTTCTCCACTGCGACCCATCAGCGGTTACTCTCAACTTTCCGTCTTTCTTACGGTCTTCTTTGTGCCATCGCATCGCCTTGGCATGCTCTTTATTTTGGAACAAACGTTTCAACCGTGGTATTATAGGAGCATACCACATCACCTTGGCAGGAATCTTCTTCCTGGGGCGCCAGCCCTCGACATCACCAGGGTCATCGCGGCTGATCTTATAGCGCAATGCACCACATACCGGGCAAGCGTTCAAATCCTCGTACTCACTGCGGTAGAGGATGCAATCATTAGGGCATGCATGTATCTTCTGCACCTCTAACCCTAGAGGGCAGACATCCTTCTTTGCTTCGTACATACTCTCGGGCAATTCGTTGTCCTTTGGAAGCATATCCTTTATCATTACCAGCAACTTTCCAAATACCTTGTCAGATACACCATTCTCTGCCTTCCATTGTAGCAATTCCAGTGTGGTGCCCAGCTTTTTCTTGTCACCTATGCAATTCGGGTACAACAATTTTTTGTGATCCTCTAACATGTGCTGCAACTTCTTCTTCTCCAAATCACTTGCGCAGTTTCTCTTTGCATCGGCAATGGCCCGACCTAGATCATCAACGGGCTCATTTGATGCCTCTTCTTCAGCTTCTTCCCGCATTGTCGGCTCAGCTTCTTCCCGCATTACCGGCTCAGCTTCTTCCCCCATTGTTGTATCATCGTATTCAAGGAACCCATGGCCAGGATAGCTGTCATCGTCCTCTTCTTCTTCTTCATTGTCTTCCATCATAACCCCTCTTTCTCCGTGCTTGGTCCAAACATTATAGTGGGGCATGAAACCGGACTCAAACAGGTGGACGTGAATGGTTCTTGACGTAGAGTAATTGTGACCATTCTTACAGCCAGCACATGGACAAGGCATAAAACCATCCACCCGCTTGTTTGCCTCAGCCGCAATCAGAAAAGTATGCACGCCCTCAACGAACTGGGGAGAGCATCGGTCATCGTACATCCATTGCCGGCTCATCTTCATTACACAACACCGAATAGACCAAATTAATACAAGTTCATACATAAAGTTCATACAACACTTAAATGCAACAAACAAATAACTCTCTAGCTAAAGCATTTAAATGCAACAACAAATGCGATCAAGATCGCAACTAAGGTAACAATGGATCCAACAGCATAATGATACCAAGCCTCACTATTGATGGCATATTTTCTAATCTTTCTAATCTTCAAGCGCATTTTCTCCATCTTGATCTTGTGATCATCGACGACATCGGCAACATGCAACTCCAATTCCATCTTCTCCCCCTCAATTCTTTTCAATTTTTCTTTCAAGTACTCGTTTTCTCTTTCAACTAAATTTAACCTCTCGACAATAGGGTCGGTTGGAATTTCCGGTTCACATACCTCCTAGAAAAAAAAATCTATGTCAACTTGATGGGCATAATTTGTCATAAACACGAAATGCAACTAGTTTTAAAAGAGAATATATATACCACATCCGAATCATTGCAAGAGTAAATCTAGCAATGAGAGATGAAAGGACAAAGTTGCTAACCTTTGTGATCATTTAAATGGATGGGGGCCTTCAAATCTTGACAAAATTTGGGCAAAATGTGTGATGAGCTTGAGAGGAAGAGGGGAAGAACAGAGAGGAGAGGGGAAAGGGGAAGAACAGAGCGAGCTCGGGTGGACAAAGGGTTTATGTAGGACGACCTTTAGTACCGGTTCGTGCCAAGAACCGGTACTAAAGGGGATGGAGGGGCCCCAGTCTGACAACATCCTGCCACCACTCTCATTAGTACCGGTTCGTGGCACGAACCGGTGCTAAAGGTTCGCCACGAACCGGTACTAATGAAAGCGGCCCGGCTAGCCGTTGGAACCGGCACTAATGTATACATTAGTGTCGGCTCAAATACAAACCGGCACTAATGTGCTTCACGTTTGACCCTTTTTCTACTAGTGCATGGAGTAGATTACAGATTTGTAGATTAGATATGTAGATATTGGCTTCTAAAATGCTAGATCAAATCACCAACACTTGAACGCGTACATGCAAGCTAGTTGGACAAGCAAGCACGCAAGTAGGTTAATCTATGAACAGTAGCAAGCACACACGTAGCTTAATTGATGAACAGTAGCAAGCAGTACACACATCTTCGTACACGTATGAGAAACTGGCTTGCGCTAGCTCGCCGCGATGGGTCGATGTGATCTTCGACGGAACGTCTCTGTACTATTTTTCCTTTGATTTTAGAATAGCAAAATCTCCATGTTGGATGTTTACTTTGGCTGGAACCACTTGTGTGTGAACTGAACTCCACATGAGTACAGTAGTATAAACTCTAGTATAAATCATGTTTTCTTTTCTTTTATTTTTATACAAAAGAAATGTATATTATACATCACTATGAATTTTGATGCTACACTACAGTAAATTTTATTGTGAACATCTGCTATAGATGATGGCATGTTGCTCTCTGCTTGTTGTGCTTGGAGTGCATGCAGTGCTTGCCAGCTGTTGTTGTTGCAGCAAGTACTCCAAGCAAAACACCTTGTTTCTTTTTCTACTTCTACGGTTGCTTCTTATTTTGCTCATTGAATATATTTGAAGGGGTCTACGCCTGCTTCTACCGTTGAACATTGATTGATACTTACTAATTTATTATGTTCGCTCCTGTTTAACATTGATTGATACTTAATATGTTTGCTTATGTTGAAATGTGATACATACTTACTATGTTTGCTCCAGTTGAGCATTGATACACACATACTTATTAATTTATTATGTTTGCACTGATTTTACATCGATACATACTTATTATGTTTAACATGGATTGATACTTATTATGTTTCCTCTTTGAATATATTTGAAAGGGTCTGTGGCTGCTTCTACCGCTGCAAGTTCTCAAACTCTCAAAAGGAATTCAGATGACATGGGGCGGGAGTTTGCAACCTTGATTGATCCTCTAGATTTACAGCGAGTGAAGTGCAAGTTGTGTGGAAAGGAGATGGGTGGAGGGGTCAATAGGATGAAGCAGCATATAGGGAAAGTAAAGGGATAAGTGACAAGTTGCAATGTAGCCACATCAGATCAGCAGAAAAGGTGTAGAGATGCTTATGAGGCACCACAAAAGAAGAAGAAGAAGAAGCTGAAGCAAAACATGATGAAGAAGTACGGGCTGAGGTTGTCATTCAAGTTGACGACAATGAAAATAATGAGGAAGAGCTTGCTGCTATTGGAGAAGGTGAACCTCACAAGGCAGGGCCTATGGATAAATATGTGATGCCAATTGATCATGCGATTCCATTGAAGAAGTTCCAACAGAACATAAATGATGCAGTTGACACAGAGAGAGCTTACAGAGTAGGCCAATATTTGGCTAGATGGATGTACAAAAAGTTATTCCTTTCAATGTTGTCAATGATGATTACTTCAAGCGGTTTTGTGAATCCCTTGGTCGGTTTGGTCCTAATTGGAAGCCACCTTCACAATATATGATCCAAGAGAAGATGTTGCTGCAAGAAGTGGAAAGAACTAAGGATTTTATGAAGCCACATGAGCTTGAGAGGGTGGAAACCGGCTGCTCTATCATGACCGATGCTTGGACCGACAAGAAAAGAAGAAGTATTATGAATTTATGCATTCATTGCAGGTTAGGGACTGCCTTTCTTGAATCAAAGGAGGCGTCGGCTGATGCACACACAAGTCTATACATCTTCAATTATGTAGTTGGGTGCATTGAGAAAATTGGTATGATTCTTGAACTCTCAACTTTGCTTCCATAATGTTGTAGCTACTGATTTTGAGATTTTTCATCTTGTAGGTGCTGAAAATGTTGTGCAAGTGGTCACGGACAATGCTTCAAATAACATGGGGGCAAAGGATATGCTCAAAGGAAAATGGCCAAAAATCTTTTGGACCTCATGTGCAACTCACACCCTCAACTTGATGGTAGAAGCAATTGCGAAGCTAAAGCAATTTGGTCCTACCATCACTAAAGCCAAGCAAATGACAATTTTTCTTTATGCACATCATAAAACACTATCCTTGATGAGGTCTTTCACCAAGAAAAGAGACATTGTTAGACCGGGGGTGACACGATTTGCTTCGGCCTTTCTTACCTTGCAAAGTTTGGTTTCTAAAAGGAAGGAACTAAGAGCAATGGTTTGTAGTGATGAATGGGAAGCATGCAAGCATACAAAAAGGTGAAAGGAAAGTCGGCTCATGCCACAATAATGAGTAGGGATTTTGGAAAAATGTCTCTCTTTGCATCAAGGTATGCTTATTGGGCCAGTTTGCATCTATTCATATGTTGAGGGTGTTTGCATCTATTTATTTCTATGTTGGGGTTGTTTGCATCTAGTCAAGTATTCCTACACTCCTACTTCTAATTTTTAGTTGTAACTTGTACATTATAATGTTGGGGCTGTTTGCTCATACTTGTGTGACTCACTTTATCATTTCTATGTTACCTTGCAAGGTTTTCGAGCCACTAGTGAAGGTTCTTCGGTTGGCAGATAGTGATGGTCCATCTATGGCATCTATGTATGGAGAACTAATAAGTGCAAAAAAGGAAATCAAGGCTGCTGTTGAAAATTCAAAAAAAGACTATTTGCTAATCACTAATGCCATGGATAGCAAGATGAGTGGGAGGTTGGATTCTCCATTGCACATGGCACCATACATCTTGAATCCGAAATATAGTTATGCAGACCCGAGCATCTTTACGGATGTAGAGGTAGTAGCTGCACTTATGGAAGTCATGGATACTTTTTATTATGATGATGACATCAAGCAAAATAAGGTGCTGAACATTGACTTCACCAAGTTTAAAAAGAAAGAGGGTATCTTTGGGAAGGTGGTTGCCATGAAAGCAATTAGCAATGACAATTTTGATGCCGGTAAGCTTGTTCTCAAAGCAAAAAACTTACTATTGCATTTCTGAAATTATATAGGCTGATTGCATATTATTTCACTTTTGTCAAATTGTAGCTGATTGGTGGTCAACTTATGGATTACAAACTCCTACGTTGCAACACATGGCCATAAGGATACTTAACTTGACCACAAGTTCATCCGGATGTGAAAGAAATTGGAGCACATTTGAAATGGTAACTCTTAAGAGTTTTAGTCACTCTCAAGTTTCAAGTATTAATCAGTTGGTCAAATCTGAATATTCTTACTTCTCGCTATTTTTTAACTAGGTGTCCATTTGCACTTTTGTAGGTAGATGCAAAGAGGAGAAATCAACTAGATGTGGCCCGTAGGGACAATCTAGTTTATATACAATTCAATGGAAGGATGATTGATAAAAGAAAGAAGTTATCCTCTTCTAGTGATGTTCTTCTTGGTGAAGATGCTTCACGAGCTCAAGATTGGATATGTGAAGATGCATATATCGATGAGGAGATTGATCCCACTACAGGCATGCCATACAGCATCATTGATGAAGCAATGGGGGCAAGCGATCTTGTGGAGCATCGTAGAAGTGCAAGAGTTAGAGAACTCCATGAAGTTGAAGAATTTGTTGAGGATGATGATAATGAATCAGATCATGAGATAGAGGATGATGGGATTGATTATGAGTCCGATGATGATGGAGTGATGGCAACCAAAGACGATGAGGAGGAGGAGGAACCCCCACAGCCTTGAGCCATTTGTCACCAACTTATAAGATCTTTATTATTGCACAAGACCTTATTTTGCTTCTATTTCCGTGGCTGAACCTTGTTACCTTGCTACCTATATCTATTTGTGTGGCTGAACCTTCAGCTGTTTACCTATATTTGTGTGGCTGAACTTACGTGAACATTATTACCTATTTGCACCTTGCCTATTTGTGTTGTGAACCTTGTTATGAATTATTCGATCTTCGTATTTGTGTGGCAGGCATTTATTTATCTTTGACATGTGTGGCTGCCATTTATTTATCTTTGGCATGTGTGTCTGTATATTGTGTTGCTACCATTTATTTGGTATTCCCTATTTCCATTTGTATGGTTGCCATTTATCTTGAGTTCATGACATATTTGATATTTGAGTTGATATCCGTATATTGTGTGGATGTATGTTGACAATTTAATGTTTAAACTATTAATTTCGAATTTTGATATTATTTTGGTTTGGATGCATTAGGATTAACAATTTTTCCTCGTATTTTTGCTTTTTATATGCCTATAGTAGCATATTTTGGTATATTCCATAGTTGGGATAACATGCGAGTATTGTAGAGTACAAAAAAAAGATATATGTTGTCCATTCCCTAATTAATCTATCGATTAATAGTCGACTAATTAATCCAGTTAATAGGCCGATTCACCGATTAATCGCTACTCCCAACCCGACCGAGTAGCTACCAGTTACCGATTTCTTGAACACTGGTTAGATGTCAATCTAACGGCAATCGTGCTTCTTCAGTCTCTGATCTTCCTGCCCCGGCCACCCAAACCAGCACCGTCGGAAGCGCCTGCTCCCGCCTCCCGTGGCCAGCAGTGCTGCCGGGCAGGCCTCACGGCCCCATCATACTCGCATCCCTGGCCTGTCTATCCCTCTACACACCCACACCTCCTGTTATTTTCCGGCGACGGCAGCCGAACCAGTCAACCCTCATACTCTCCACCGCGTGGGTAGCCACTGTCGTGTCTTCCCCGGCTCCGTGTCGTTCCCTTTGTAGGCCTCGCCGTCGTCCACCGCCCTGGTGCTCTCAGCGCGGCGTGGTCAACGATGTCCATCCAACGGTCGTAGTGCTTCTTCAACCTCTGGTCTTCTTGCCCCAGCCGCCCAAAGCAGCGCCGGTCGTGCCGCATGCTCCTGCCTCCCGTGGCCGGGTGTGCTGCCGCGAAGGCCTCACCGTCCCCATACTACTACCACCGCTGGTCAGGCCATCCCTCCACTCACCCACTCCCCCTGTTATTCTGCGGCGACGACAGCCTCACACCGCAGTCGAACCAGTGAACCCTCGTACTCCTCTCCGCTTGGGCATCCACTGTCGCGTCTTCCCCGGCTCCGCGTCATCTCCTTCCTAGGCCTCACCGTCGTCCACCGCCGTGGTGCTCTCGGCACGGCATGGTCAATGTGGTCAACGACCGACTTCCATCGGAAGAGTACTGTATGTGGAGAGGCTGACAGATGGGTCCACGGCAGCCGCAAGGAAGTGCCTCCTTATTACGTGCAAAATAATTATTTCTCCACCTGACAGCAGGGACCCACCGGACGGGCCACCAGTATTTCGTGAAAAAAATGTTTCCCCCTGACTGCTGGGACCCACCAGACGGGCCACCGTATTTCGCGAAAAAAAACGTTTGCCCCTGACTGCTGGGACCCACCGGACGGACCACCGTATTTCTTGAAAAAGCATTCCCCCCGCTGTCACCTCGGACCCACCGGAAGTGCCTCCTTATTACGCACAGAAAAATGAATACTCCCCCTGCTAGCTGGGACCCTCCATGGTGGGAGGCTGACTTGTGGGCCTACTAAGTTGACGGGGACGGAGGGCTTTGTCAACTTAGTCAATATGAACGATTCTAGCTCCAGTGACCGTACGATGTCCATCGAACGGCCGTCGTGCTTCTTCAATCTCTGCTCTTCCTGCTCCAGCCGCTCAAACAAGCGCTGGCGGGACTGCCTGCTCCCTCCTCCTCGTGGCCGGCTGTGCTGCCGTGCAGGCCTCATCGCCCCACCGTACTCCCATCGCTGGCCTAGCCATCCCTCTACTCACCCACACCTGCTGTTATTCTTCGGCGATGGTAGACGAACCAGTAAACCCTCGTACAGTCGTACTCCCCTCCGCGTGGGAAACAACTTCCGAGTCTTCCCTGCCTCCGTGCCGTTCCCTTCCTAGGCCTCGCCGTCGTCCACCGCCCTGGTGCTCTCGGCGCGGCCTGGTCAACGTGGTCAATGACCGACATGCATCTGAAGTGGATTGTACATGGAGAGGCCGACAGCTGGGTCCACGGCCGCACGCAAGGAAATGCCTCCTTATTACGCGCAAAATAATGATTCCTCCACCTGACATTAGGGACCCACCGAAAGGGCCTCTGTATTTTGTGAAAAAAACGTTACCACCGCTGACAGCTCGGACCCACCAGCTATATCTTCACACGCAAGGAAGTGCCTCCTTATTATGCACCAAAAAATGAATACTCCCCCCGTTAGCTGGGACCCAGTATAGTGGCAGGCTGACTTGTAGGCCTACTAAGTTGACGGGGATGGAGGGCTTTGTCAACTTAGTCAATATGCACGATTCTAGCTCCAGTGATCGTACGATGTCCATCCAATGGCCGTAGTGCTTCTTCAACCTCTGGTCTTCTTGCTCCAGCCACCCAAACCAGCGCCGGTCGTGCCTCGTGCTCCTGCCTCCCGTGACCGGCTACGATGCGGCGGAGGCCTCACCGCCCCCTACTACTCCCACTGCTGGCCAGGCCATCCCTCTACTCACCCACACCCCTTGTTATTCTGCGGCGACGGCAGCCTCACACCGCAGCGAACCAGTGAACCCTCGTACTCCTCTACGCGTGGGCACCCACTGCCGCGTCTTCCCCGGCTCCGCGTCGTCCCCTTCCTAGGCCTTGCCGTCGTCCACCGCCCTGGTGCTCTCGGCGCAGCGTGGTCAACGTGGTCAAGGAACGGCTTCCATCGGACGTGGACTGTACGTGGAGAGGCTGACAGCTAGGTCCACGGCCGCAGTAAGGAAGTGTCTCCTTATTACGTGCAAAATAATTATTCCTCCACCTGACAGCGGGGACCCACCGGACGGGCCACCGTATTTCACAAAAAAAAACGTTCCCCCCTGACTGCCGGGACCCACCAGCTACACCTTCGCACGCAAGGAAGTGCGTCCGGGCAAAAAAACGATTCGCCCCCCTAACTGCTGGGACCCACCAGCTACATCTTCGCACGCAAGGAAGTGCCTAATAGTCGGGACCCACCTGGTCGAAGCATACGTAGCGTTGTCATTCTGGTCGCGAACGTGTACGTACATACTGGTTGATGTAGAGGCGCGCACGTGTCATAGTAGAGGCGCGCACGTGTCGTAGTAGAGGCGCGCACGTAGCATGTACACGTACGTACAACGGCCAGGGTGCAAGAAAGAAAATACGGCCACGTATGTGTACATACGGGCGGGGTCTCGAACGCCTACTCGCACATACGTACGGCCAGGGCTCGTGTACATGGCTGGGTCGGAACGGAGAAACAGCGTCGTCGTCGTGTTCCTGGGGAGGCAACGGAATGTGTCGTGTTCATGGGGAGGCAACGGAATGCGTCGTGTTCATAGGGAGGCAATGGAATGCGTCGTGTTCATCGGGAGGCAACGGAACGCTTGGGAGCCAACCGGCTGGGTCGGAACGAAATGCGTGGTTGTGTTCATCGGGAAGGCTTGGACGGAACAGGCGATGGAAACGAGGCCTGGCGTACCGCAGAACGGAGGAAACAGACCTCCTACGGTCGAACGGGGGTCCTGTTGATCGGGAGGGGTGTGGCGTACCGCAAAACGGAGGAAACGGACCCCCTACGGTCGAAACGAGGGTCCTGTTGATCGGGAGGGGTGTGGCGTACCGCAAAACAGACGAAATGGACTTGTGTTCGAGCGCTACGGTCGAAACGGGGGTCCTGTTCATCGGGATGGGTGTGGCGTACCGCAAAACGGGACTCCACGGGATACTGTTCATCTCCACCGTCGACCTCCTCCAGCCTCCACAGGCTCATGTTCATCCAGCCTCCACCGCGCGCTACTCCACCGGCTACTATTCAACCACCCCTCCACGGGCACCCCTCCTGTGACGCCCCGAGACCGATGTGCCAGGTGTCTTCCAGTTATTCGCCTGCATGTTGCATCTTGTCATGTCATCATGTGCATTGCATCATCATGTTTTAAAAACTTGTATTCGTTCGGGTTCCCCCAGTCCGTCTGTTGTCCGTTCTGAGCCCAGACACACTTGCACGCGCCCGCGACATGTCCGAAATAGTATTTTATAAGTGCCGGAAAATGTTCTCAGATTGGGTTGAAAGTTGGCATGCAGTGTTGTTATAGCGTTAGTAGGTCGCCTGCCAAGTTTCATCGCTTTCGGAGTTCGTTTGATAGCCCAACCATTAAACTATAGCGGCATTATAGCCGGGCACACGTCGGACGTTTTCGGTCTCCGAAAACAGTCGCCGGGCCTCCCTCTCTTCTCTTCTCTCAGCTCGAGACCGTCTACACGGCTCACTACCTACCGCCAGGCCCTACCTAACCTCTCTCGTCAGCCCGCGACCCTCCTCGTGCGCGCGCCAGAAAGCTGTCCCGGACTCGACTCGGGCTGTCGCTACCGTTGTGTCCGGATCATCCCCGAATGTCTACAAAACATCACCATTTTCTTATTTGAACTCCCTACCTATTTTATTCTCGTCCGTCAGATTTTGAACCGATGATCCAAATCCCTCTCCTTTAATCCTTTTGCTATATATATCTAGCCTAACCCTAGAACCTAGGAGGCTTGTCCCTCCCCGCCGCCACTCCTCTCCCACATCGGGATCTCCTCCCGATCCAAATCCATCCCCTCCCAAATCCCTCTCGTTTTCAACACCAGACCAACCCGAGCTCCTCCCTCGCTTGAACATGCCGTCGCCAGCCACTCTTGCTCGATCTCCACTGCAGTCGGTGCTCAAGCCCTCATCGCCCCCACCTCCTTCCTCTCCCTTCCCTGTCTTTCTCCCTCACCTCACATCTCTCCCTCTTCGTTTGCTCGAACAGGAGACCATGTCGCCGCCCAGGGACGCCAAGCCATCAAGCTCTGTCGTCACCGAGAGCAAGTTCATCCTGCCCCATGGAGCTACACTACAGGACCTCTGCATCGAACCCAAGTCAGGCGCCCATGTCGACCAACCCTCGCTGATCCGCTTCTGCTTCGGCCTGCGTCGGATCCCGGTGTCCCCAGCTTGCCTGCTGCATCGCCAAGTCCGGTCGGCCTGCTCTTCGCCGTTTCCCGCTCCTCCTGCACCCGCACCTGCAGATCGCCGCCGAACCAGATCCTCGCGTCCTCTTTGTTTCTTCAGACGAACAGGAGCTCCAGGAGTCCATGGCGCCGCCCTTGCCTCGTCTTGCTCCGAGGGATTCGAACGCCAAGTGCCTCTGCCCCGTCCTCGCCTCGCCGGAGAGGTTTCTCCTTCGCCAAGTCCAGTGTCGCGCCCTACTTCTCTGAATCGAAGACGCACGCAGCCAGTGCCCCTGATCCTCGTGTTGAACGCGCCATGTACCCGCTCCTTCCATGTCCCTCCAGACAGAGCTCGATCCAGCCGACTCGGGCTCGTCCCACCGCTGCGCAAGGCCCAGCTCCTCCCGGCCGGCTCCTCTCCACTTCGTCAGGCCCAGCCGATGGCCAGATCCGGCCCCGTGCACCCCAGCCCATCACCTCCGATGGCCCAAGGCCCAGGGTGAGCAGCCCCTGGTTTTTTCCCTCTGTTCGTTGGGCCAGCCTTCAGATTCGGCCCATATCATGTTTTTTTCCAACGCCTGCGAATTTAGCTATTTTCTAGAAAACTGCTGTTTTACAGATTAGTCCCTCTACTTCATGCTTTTAATATCTCACAAACCGTGCATCGGATTAAAACAAACTTAACATGAAACTTGCTTAGTTTTTTATCTAGTTTAATAATATGCCACTTTCATCCATGTTTAAAATGTTTAAATTGATGTTTGGTTAAATTTGCTCCTATGCCATGTTAAAATGCTTTAATTCATAACTAATTAACCGTAGCTCCAAATTTAACAAACTTTATATGTAAATGGGGTGGAAAAATGCCTAGTTTAACATGGTGGATTTACTTTGCATGTTTAACAACTCTAAAATAATGTTTAGGGCAGAACAGTACCAAATCTATAATATGCTCATGAGAAGTTTCCAGACTTGTTGTTTGTTGTTTCCGACCTCATTTAAACTTGACTAGATAGGTAGTTTTCTTTGCTTCACCCTCTTGCCATGCTAACAACATTTAACCTTGTTGGATACATAGAACAAGATCGAACTAAATAAGTCATGTGGTGTTTTCTTCAATATGCAACTTCGTTGCATATTGAGCTCCACTTAATTTGTAGGGTTGCTTGTGCACTTTGCCATGCCATGCTTCATTAAACCGGACATGCATCATACTCGATTGCGCATCATGCCATGTTGATGTGTTGGTTGTTTACTTTGTTGTTTGCTTCTTTCCGGTGTTGCTTCTTCGGGTCGGTTCCGATAACGTCGTGATTGTGAGGACCCATTCGACTGCGTCCGTTTGTCTTCTTCATGGACTCGTTCTTCTTCCTTGCGGGATTTCAGGCAAGATGACCATACCCTCGAAATCACTTCTATCTTTGCTTGCTAGATGCTCGCTCTTTTGCTATGCCTATGCTGCGATACCTACCACTTGCTTATCATGCCTCCTATATTGTTGAACCAAGCCTCTAACCCACCTTGTCCTAGCAAATCGTTGTTTGGCTATGTTACTGCTCTGCTCAGCCCCTCTTATAGCGTTGTTAGTTGCAGGTGAAGATTGAAGTTTGTTCCTTGTTGGAACATGGAGATGTTGTTCCTTGTTGGAACATGTTTACTTGTTGGGATATCACAATATACCTTATTTAATTAATGCATCTATATACTTGGTAAAGGGTGGAAGGCTCGGCCTTATGCCTGGTGTTTTGTTCCACTCTTGCCGCCCTAGTTTCCGTCATATCGGTGTTATGTTCCCGGATTTTGCGTTCCTTACGCGGTTGGGTTATAATGGGAACCCCTTGACAGTTCGCCTTGAATAAAACTCCTCCAGCAAGGCCCAACATTGGTTTTACCATTCGCCACCTAGCCTTTTCTTTCCCTTGGGTTCTGCAGACTCAAGGGTCATCTTATTTTAACCCCCCCAGGCCAGTGCTCCTCTTAGTGTTGGTCCAACTGAGTGATGTCCGAGGCTACCAGGGGCAACTCTGGGCTGGCTTACCCGACGTCTTGCTCATCCGGTGTGCCCTGAGAACGAGATATGTGCAGCTCCTATCAGGATTTGTCGGCACATCTGGGTGGCTTTGCTGGTCTTGTTTTACCATTGTCGAAATGTCTTGTAACCGGGATTCCGAGTCTGATCGGGTCTTCCCGCTAGAAGGAATATCCTTCGTTGACCGTGAGAGCTTGTGATGGGCTAAGTTGGGACACCCCTGCAGGGTTATGAACTTTCGAAAGCCGTGCCCGCGGTTATAGGCAGATGGGAATTTGTTAATGTCCGGTTGTAGAAAACCTGAAGTTGACCTTAATTAAAATACATCAACCGCGTGTGTAACCGTGATGGTCTCTTTTCGGCGGAGTCCGGGAAGTGAACACGGTGTTGGAGTTATGCTTGACGTAGGTTGTTCTAGGATCACTTATTGATCATAGTTTTTATCGACCGTGCCTTGCCTTCTCTTCTCGCTCTCATTTGCGTATGTTAGCCACCATATATGCTTGTCGCTTGCTGCAGCTCCACCTCATACCTTTTACCTTACCCATAAGCTTAAATAGTCTTGATCGCGAGGGTGCGAGATTGCTGAGTCCCTGTGGCTCACAGATGACTTCCAAGCCATCTTGCAGGTGCCGTTGAACCGTGCAGATGTCGCAACCAAGCTCAAGGAGGAGCTCGATGAAGATCTTGTCCTTGGTGTTGTTTCGTTCTAGTTGATCAGTAGTGGAGCCCAGTTGGGGTCGATCGAGGACCGTGTCGCATTTGGGGTTCTTGCTTTTATTTTGGTTCCATAGTCGGACCTTGACTGTATATGGATGATGTAATGCTTTATTCATGTACTTGTGTGAAGTGGCGATTGTAAGCCAACTATGTATCCTTTCCCTTATGTATTACATGGGTTGTGTGAAGATTACCTCACTTGCGACATTGCTTTCAATGCGGTTATGCCTCTAAGTCGTGCTTCGACATGTGGGAGATATAGCCGCATCGAGGGCGTTACAAGTTGGTAATCAGAGCCTTCCCCGACCTTAGGAGCCCCACTGCTTGATCGAATTAGCGGACGAGTTGAGTCTAGAAAAATGTTTTGAGTCTTCTAGGAATTATATATCGGAGAGTTTAGGAATTCTTTTTACTCCCCAGTCCCTTCATCGCTCTGGTGAGGCATCCTGACGTAGAGTTTTGACTCTTCTCTTCTCAAATTTCACTAAAAAAATTAGGATCACGCGGGTATCTTGGAATCGTTCCGATCGATTTGTGACGAGAACATTGTTCTTGGTGCCTCCTGTCATTTAGGGGTTGTGGCAGTGTCCCGGGGAGTTGAGCTCCGAGGTGTTGTCGTCACAACTTTATCGTTGCAGTTCTGGAATACCTGAGATTTGTTCGCCGACATCGAAAATCTCTTTTATGCAGTTGTTGGTGAGATAACCTCGACGCCACCCAGTACTGGGGCGGGAGTTTGGGAGTATTGCCATAACTCGTATAACGGATGCTTTTCGAAGGTTGAGGTAGATGATTTCCGAAGGTTTCTTGGTTATGTGTTGAAGGATGGATACAACTGGATGTAGGATTTGTTAGTTTGGGTGAGATATTATGCTTCCCCTGTATCCCTAACACCTGATTGCATAACCGGAAAATTTCGGGAGTTTATAAGCGGGAATTCAAGTAGATCTTAGGATTTCTTTCCGACAGATGTATGATATGAAATTGGGGTTCGACGTCTAGTGGTCCGCCTATTCACGGTTGGTTTTACAGTGGTCTCGTTGTGTCTTAAAGAGTCCTTGGCTATGCTGACTCGGGGACGCTTCGTATGTCATGTGCACTGCCTTGTACATGATGGTGTTGTACGATCGAGCCCGTGTAGGCCCCACCACGAAAACTTCGGACGAAATCTCTATCATATGCTTGTTCCGGCTTATTCTGCAAGCCAATACTTTGTTTTGTTTTGAGTTGTGGTATTCAAGTTGCTTCGAAGTCAAATGTTGATTCCATCCCTTGTCTAAGTGGTGTTCTCATACTCCGTTGTGAATACCAATCCTTCTCGATAATTGAGATTGTTATGCCAATCTTGTTCTACCGGTGTGTCTCTCTTCAAGTGAATCCGATCATTTCAACTTTCGCAAGATCAATTATCACTTCTTCTCAACGGTGTTTGTTTCATCCGCCCAAATTGCCTTTGTTTTCCCTCCCTCCCTCCCTTGTTTTCTTCAAGGACTCATATTTCTTAATCAAGTATCCATCTTATTGATGCGAAGTCTCTCCATTCCTTTTCCGTCAATGTTCTTACCCGGTGATTCTCATGAAGATTCTAATGGAGCTTCAAGCTCATCATTCTCGGTTTTCTTTCTTCTCCGGTGGGTTCAATTCAAGCGTTGGTTTTGACCATAGTCCTTTCGTTTTGCCCAATACCTTCTCTTTCCGGTGCACCTCTAAATCATGAACTTTTCATTATTCATTTGTTCCAGAGTGCTGAAGATATCTCGAAGATTCGTGTATCCACTCTTCTTTCATTCAACCTATTTCGAGGATGTTATATCATTCAAGCCTTTTTATTCAACCGGTGCATTCTCCTTTTCAAGTAATCTTTTCAACGGTGTATCTTTTGAGTGGGCCCTAACCCATAGGTCTTTTCCCAGGATCTTTCCTGACTCTTCTTATTTTCCCGGCGTTACTCTCAAATTCTTTTCCAAGTTTGACGTACGAATGAGTTATCATCAGTCAAATGTTTTTCTCCAAGATCTTTCAAATTCTTTTCATCGTTGACTCAATCTCTTCGCTTTTGATTCTTCCGGAGTGCCTAAACGATTCTTGATGGTGTTTCTCATCGTCATTCTCATATTTTGAAGACCGAAGAAGAGTTTCTTTTAAATCTTGCTCCATTCTCTTCAAGATTCGTGATTCTAGCTTGTTGCCATCCTCTCATAATTATTTTCGATTGTGGGAATTCTTTTCACCCATCCGGTGCAATTCAGGAGTCTTTTCAGGTTGAGTATCCAGAGTCCATCAATTCAGGTTTATTCATTCTCAGCTTTCAGTTATCATTCTCCAATCTTACCGGTGCTTCGTTCAAGTGATCTCTATTCGGCTTGTGATCTCCTTGTTCTCATGTATCTAAATCCTCTCAAGCATCTTCGTTCATTTTATAATTCTTCCCGGAGTTTCTTTATCTTATCTTCGTTCATTTTCAATTCTTACGGTGTTTCACTCAAGATCTCTTCCTTGGTTGTCATACTAATTCTTTCGTTGTTTTCTATCCTACCGGTGACTTGTTGAAGACTTTCTCAAGTTTGCGCTATATCTATCTTAATCCTTTCGACAAGAATAAGTAGTGTGCCAAATCCGTTGATTGTCATCAATTTAATTGGTGAAGGATACGCATAACGTAATTCTTATTCTTGCTTCATCCAAGTGATTAATTCTTTATTCCGGAGGCTCATCAAATTCGCGGTTTCACTTGATTCATCTTTCTTTCCCGGAGTCCCAAGCTCTCGCAATTATATCACCATGGAGATTCATCTAAATCATTACAAGGTTTTAGCTTGTGTTTTCAACTTCTTTTTCCTTTCGTTTGATCATCCTTTTGTTATCGGAGTTCTTCATGAAGGTTCTACATGATGGTTCATCAAGGATTTAATTCCTTCTCGAAGTGTTCATCGAGATTCTTTTCTAAGGAGCTCAAGCATTCTTCATCTTGCTATCCGGGGTGCAATTCTTTCTTCCGTATTATTGGAGGTGGTATTATGTCATTTTTGACAATTTCCGTGTGTTTCATGATTCACATGTTGTCAAGAATGAGATATTTTAAATCCACCAATCTCTTCGTTGGAGTTATCTTGTATCATGTTTCTCCTAAAGCCTTCTCTAAGGATTGTTGCTATTTATGGTGCTTATAAATGATCCAATTTCTTCATCTATCATACCGGTGTAATAGTTTTTCTCGTCTCCTTGTTCATATCAATCCAATTCTTCTTCCCGTGAGTGGCTGGTTGTCACCTCATAATTTGAGATGTATTCCATAAGACCATATCAAGCTTATTATTTTCGTTGTTGGTTTGTCAAGAACTCCGTTCGACCCTTCTTCTAAAGATGCCTTCTCAAGCTCTTTTGTGACAGAAGTTGGCATTTTCTTCTCCATTCTTTTATCTCAATTATCTATCTTCTATTTCTTTCGTTCCGGAAGCTTTGTGATGTTGCTCTTCTCAACCCATCATCTCTTTCGTAAGGTCATGTTCTTTTCATGATTGTCCATTTAACCGGAGTGTCGTGCCCTCTTTTCAAGTTCTATCACCTTATCAAGTTCTTATTCAATTACTTTCTTTTAATCGGAGTGCTGCCCGAATTTGCTCTTCCTTGTTTCTCTTTTCTAACGGAGTGTTTTCAACTTCGTTCATCCCCGTTGTATTCTTTTCTCGATATGGCTTAACCTTTTCAAGGTTCTTTGGTTTCACTCGTTTGTCAAAGGAGCAACTTAGTTTACCTTTTCTCTTTTTCTTTTCTGTTGTCCCTCCGGTGCCATTCTAGATCTCGGGACGAGATCCTCTCGTAGTGGTGGAGTGTTGTGACGCCCCGAGACCGATGTGCCAGGTGTCTTCCAGTTATTCGCATGCGTGTTGCATCTTGTCATGTCATCATGTGCATTGCATCATCATGTTTTCAAAACTTGTATTCGTTCGGGTTCTCCCAGTCCGTCTGTTGTCCGTTCTGAGCCCAGACACACTTGCACGCGCCCGCGACATGTCCGAAATAGTATTTTATAAGTGGCCAGAAAATGTTCTTGGATTGGGTTGAAAGTTGGCATGCGGTGTTGTTATAGCGTTAGTAGGTCGCCTGCCAAGTTTCATCGCTTCCGGAGTTCGTTTGATAGCCCAACCATTAAACTATAGCGGCATTATAGCCGGGCACACATCGGACGTTTTCATCTCCGAAAACAGTCGTCGGGCCTCCCTCTCTTCTCTTCTCTCAGCTCGAGACCGTCTACACAGCTCACTACCTACCGCCAGGCCCTACCTAACCTCTCTCGTCAGCCCGCGACCCTCCTCGCGCGCGCGCCCGAAAGCTGTCCCGGACCCGACTCGGGCTGTCACTACTGTTGTGTCCGGATCATCCCCGAATGTCCACAAAACATCACCGTTTTCTTATTTGAACTCCCTACCTATTTTATTCTTGTCCGTCGGATTTCGTTCCGATGATCCAAATCCCTCTCCTTTAATCCTTTTACTATATATATCTAGCCTAACCCTAGAACCTAGGAGGCTTGTCCCTCCCCGCCGCCACTCCTCTCCCACATAGGGATCTCCTCCCGATCCAAATCCATCCCCTCACAAATCCCTCTCGTTTTCAACACCAGACCAACCCGAGCTCCTCCCTCGCTTGAACATGCCGCCGCCAGCCACTCTTGCTCGATCTCCACTACAGCCGGTGCTCAAGCCCTCATCGCCCCCACCTCCTTCCTCTCCCTTCCCTGTCTTTCTCCCTCACCTCACATCTCTCCCTCTTCGTTTGCTCGAACAGGAGACCATGTTGCCGCCCAGGGACGCCAAGCCATCAAGCTCCGTCGTCACCGAGAGCAAGTTCATCCTGCCCCATGGAGCTACACTGTAGGACCTCCTCTGCATCGAACCCAAGTCAGGCGCCCATGTCGACCAACCCTCGCTGATCCGCTTCTGCTTTGGCCTGCGTCGGATCCCGGTGTCCCCAGCTCGCCTGCTGCGCCGCCAAGTCCGGTCGGCCTGCTCTTCGCCGTTTCCCGCTCCTCCTGCGCCCGCACCTGCAGATCACTGCCGAACCAGATCCTCGCGGCCTCTCTGTTTCTTCAGACGAATAGGAGCTCCAGGAGTCCATGGCGCCGCCCTTGCCTCATCTTGCTCCGGGGGATTCGAACGCCAAGTGCCTCTGCCCCGTCCTCACCTCGCCGGAGAGGTTTCTCCTTCGCCAAGTCCAGCGTCGTGCCCTGCTTCCTCTGAATCGAAGACGCACGCAGCCAGCGCCCCTGATCCTCGCGTTGACCACGCCATGTACCCGCTCCTTCCATGTCCCTCCAGACAGAGCTCGATCCAGCCGACTCAGGCTCGTCCCACCGCTGCGCAAGGCCCAGCTCCTTACTACGTCTCGAGCTAGCGTTGGTTTTCCCCGAAGAGGAGGGGGTGATGCAGCATAGTAGCGTAAGTATTTCCCTCAGTTTTTGAGAACCAAGGTATCAATCCAGTAGGAGGTCACGCGCAAGTCCCTCGTACCTGCACAAAACGGTAGCAACTCGCAACCAACGCTTAGGGGTTGTCAATCCCTTCACGGTCACTTACGAGGGTGAGATCTGATAGAGATAATATTTTTGGTATAAATATGCAAAGTGAAAAGTAAAAGCAAAACAAGTAAAATAAAGTAATGGAGATTGATATGATGAGAATAGACCCGGGGGCCATAGGTTTCACTAGTGGCTTCTCTCAAGAGCATAGATATTCTATGGTGGGTGAACAAATTACTGTTGAGCAATTGATAGAATTGTGCATAGTTATGAGGTTATCTAGGTATGATCATGTATATAGGCATCACGTCCGTGACAAGTAGACCGACTCCTGCCTGCATCTACTACTATTACTCCACTCATCGACCGTTATCCAGCATGCATCTAGAGTATTAAGTTAAAAACAGAGTAACGCCTTAAGCAAGATGACATGATGTAGAGGAATAAATTCATGCAATATGATAAATACCCCATCTTGTTATCCTCGATGGCAACAATACAATACGTGCCTTGCAACTCTTTCTGTCACTGAGTAAGGACACCGCAAGATTGAACCCAAAGCTAAGCACTTCTCCCATTGCAAGAACTACCAATCTAGTTGGCCAAACCAAACGGATAATTCGAAGAGACTTGCAAAGATAACTCAATCATACATAAAAGAATTCAGAGAAGATTCAAATATTATTCATAGATAAGTTGGATCATAAACCCACAATTCATCGGCCTCAAAAAACACACCGCAAAAAGAAGATTACATCGAATAGATCTCCACGAGAGAGGGAGAGAACATTGTATTGAGATCCAAAAAGAGAGAAGAATCCATCTAGCTACTAGCTATGGACCCGAAGGTCTAAAGTAAACTACTCACACTTCATCGGAAGGGCTATGGTGTTGATGTAGAAGCCCTCCGTGATAGATGCCCTCTCCGGCGGAGCTCCGGAACAGGCCCCAAGATGGGATCTCGTGGATACAGGAAGTTGCGGCGGTGGAATTAGGTTTTTGGCTCCGTCTTTGGTCTAATGGGGGTACGTAGGTATATATAGGAGGAAGGAGCATGTCGGTGGAGCTCCGAGGGGCCCACGAGGGAGGGGGCGTGCCCAGGGGGGCGCCCTCCACCCTCGTGACCTCCCCGGAAACTTCTTGGAGTAGGGTCCAAGTCTCCTGGATCACGTTCGGTGAGAAGATCACGTTCTCGAAGGTTTCATTCCGTTTGGACTCCGTTTGATATTCTGTTTCCTCGAAATACTGAAATAGGCAAAAAAAACAACAATTCTGGGCTGGGCCTCCGGTTAATAGGTTAGTCCCAAAAATAATATAAAAGTGGAAAATAAAGCCCAATATAGTCCAAAACAGTAGATAGAGTAGCATGGAGCAATCAAAAATTATAGATATTTTGGAGACGTATCGGGCATCCCCAAGCTTAATTCCTGCTCGTCCTCGAGTAGGTAAATGATAAAAAGAGAATTTTTGATGCGGAGTGATACTTTGGCATAATTTCAATGTAAATCTTCTTAATCATCGTATGAATATTCAGATCGGAAAGGTTCAAGACAAAAGTTCATATTGACATAAAAATGATAATACTTCAAGCATACTAATCAAACAATTATGTCATCTCAAAATAACATGGCCAAAGGAAGCTCATCCCTACAAAATCATATAGTTAGGCTATGCTTCATTTTCGTCACACAAAGATGTTCCCAACTTCTATACCCCCGATGACAAGCCAAGCAATTGTTTCATACTCAAATAATCTCAAACTTTTTCAACATTCGCGCAATACATGAGCGCGAGCCATGGACATAGCACTATGGGTGGTATAGAATATGATGATGGGGATTGTGTGGAGAAGACAAAAAAGGAGAAAGTCTCACATCAACGAGGCTAATCAATGAGCTATGGAGATGCCCATCAATTGATGTTAATGCAAGGAGTAGGGATTGCCATGCAACGGATGCACTAGAGCTAAGAATGCTCAACAAAAGAAAACTAGTGGGTGTGCATCCAACTTGCTTGCTCATGAAGACCTAGGGCATTTTGAGGAAGCCCATCGTTGGAATATACAAGCCAAGTTCTATAATGAAAAATTCCCACTAGTATGAACAAGACAACTTATGAGACTCACTATATGAAAATCATGGTGCTACTTTGAAGCACAATATATGAGACTCACTACATGAAGAACAAGGTGCTACTTTGAAGCACAAGTGTGGAAAAAGAGATAGTAGCATTGCCCTTTTTATTTTCTCTTTTTTTTGGGCCTTTCTTTTTTTCTTTTTGGCCTTTCTCTCTTTTTTTTGATTGGGCAATGCTCTAATAATGATGATCATCACGCTTCTATTGATTACAACATAATGATTACAACTCGATACTAGAACAAGATATGACTCTATATGAATGCCTCCGGCGGTGTACCGGGATGGTGCAATGAATCAAGAGTGACATGTATGAAAAATAATGCATGGTGGCTTTGCCACAAATACGATGTCAACTACAAGATCATGCAATGGCAATATGACAAAAGTAAAGCATGTCATGATGATGATGATGATGATGATGATGGAAGTTGCATGGCAATATATCTCGGAATGGCTATGGAAATGCCATGATAGGTAGGTATGGTGGCTGTTTTGAGGAAGATATAGGGAGGTTTATGTGTGAAAGAGTGTATCATATCACGGGGTTTGGATGCACCGGCGAAGTTTGCACCAACTCTCAATGTGAGAAAGGGCAATGCACGGTACCGAAGAGGCTAGCAAATGGCGGAAAGGTAAAAGTGCGTATAATCCATGGACTCAACATTAGTCAAAAGAACTCATATACTTATTGCAAAAATTTAGAAGTCATCAAAAATCAAGTACTACGTGCATGCTCCTACGGGGATAGATTGGTAGGAAAAGACCATCGCTCGTCCCCGACCGCCACTCATAAGGATGCACAAGCCAGGTACACTTCATGCTTCAAATTTGTTACACAACTTTAACCATACATGCATGCTACGGGACTTGCTAACTTCAACACAAGTATTTCTCAAATTCACAACTACTCAACTAGCTCGACTATGATATTATCACCTCCATATCTCAAAACAATTATCAAGCATCAAATTTATCTTAGTATTCAACCCACTAAAAAGAAAGTTTCACATATCTTGAATACCAAGTATATTAACATTAAGCAAATTACCATGCTATTAACGACTCTCAAAATAATCTAAGTGAAGCATGAGAGATCAAGTTTCTTTAAAACAAACCACCACCGTGCTCTAAAAGATCTAAGTGAAGCACTAGAGCAAAAATTATCACGCTCAAAAAGATATAAGTGAAGCACATAGAGTAAACTATCAAGCTCAAAAGATATAAGTGAAGCACATAGAGTATTCTAAAAAATTTCAATTCATACATGGCTCTCTCAAAAGTTGTGTACAGCAAGGATGATTGTGGTAGACTAACAAGAAAAGACACAAATAATACAAGACGCTCCAAGCAAAACACATATCATGTGGTGAATAAAAATATAGCTCCAAGTAAATTACCGATGGAAGTGGACGAAAGAGGGGATGCCTTCCAAGGCATCCCCAAGCTTTGACTTTTTGGTGTCCTTGGATTATCTTGGGGGTGCCATGGGCATCCCCAAGCTTAGTCTCTTGCAACTCCTTGTTCCATAATCCATCAAAAGAATTCACCCAAAACTTGAAAACTTCACAACACAAAACTCAATAGAAATCTCGTGAGCTCCCTTAGAGAAAGAAAACAAAATACTACTTTAAGGTAATGTAGTGAACTTGTTCTTTATTTGTATTGGTGTTAAACCTACTATATTCCAACTTCTCTATGGTTTATAAACTATTTTACTAGCCATAGATTCATCAAAATAAGCAAACAACACACGCAAAACAGAATCTATCAAAAACAGAACAGTCTGTAGTAATCTGTTACTAATGCAAACTTCTGGAACCCAAAAAATTCTACCAAAATTAGAAGACCTGGGCAATTTGTTTATTGATCAGAAGCAATTGGAATAACTATTTTATAACGTTCTGGTGATTTTTGACAATTCGGGCACTGAGCGCAAAGATTCTGGAAATTACAGCAAGATCAAATAACTATCTTCCAAGAAGGTCTAATAGGTTTAACTTGGCACAAACACTAATTAAGAGATAAAACCACATCTAAACATAATCTAGATGGATTATTTATTCCTAAACAGAACCAAAAACAAAAAACACAAAATAAAATTGGGTTGCCTCCCAACAAGCGCTATCGTTTAACGCCCCTAGCTAGGCATAAAAGCAAGGATAGATCTAGGTATTGCCATCTTTGGTAGGCAATCTATAAGTGGCTCTCATGATAGATTCATATGGTAATTTTATTTTCTTTCTAGGAAAGTTTTCCATGCCCTTCTTTAAGAGAAATTGGAATTTAATATTCCCTTCCTTCATATCAATAATTGCACCAATCGTTCTAAGGAAAGGTCTACCAAGAATAATAGGACATGAAGGATTGCAATCTGTATCAAGAACGATAAAATCTACGGGCACATAATTCCTATTTGCAACAATAAGAACATCATTAATTCTTCCCATAGGCTTTTTAATAGTGGAATCTGCAAGATGCAAGTTTAGAGAGCAATCATCAAAGTCACGGAAATCTAGCAAATCACACAAAGCTTTGGGGATAGCAGAGACACTAGCACCCAAATCACACAAAGCATAAAACTCGTAATTTTTAATTTTAATCTTAATTGTAGGTTCCCACTCATCATGGAGTTTTCTAGGGATAGAAACTTTCAACTCAAGCTTTTCTTCATAAGATTGCATTAAGGCGTCAACAATGTGTTCGGTAAAGGCCTTATTTCGACTATAAGCATGAGGAGAATTTAACACGGATTGCAACAAGGAAATACAATCAATTAAATAGCAATTTTCATAGTTAAATTCCTTGAGATCCAAAATAGTGGGTTTAGCAATATCTAGATTTTTATTTCTTTCAATCCCTTTTTATCAATTTCATCATCAGGATCTAAAAACTCAGAATTCTTAGAACGCCTTCTAGGTAAGGGAAGATCATAATCAGATCCATCAAGATTCATATTGCAAAACAAAGATTTAATAGGGGACACATCAATAACTTTTAGATCTTCATCTTGATTCTCATAGCTATTCAGTTTAGCGGCCATCTTATTGACTAAGGTGGCTTGCATATCCGAAATTTCAGCGGTCATTTTTTCAAGATGAGCAATTTGGGCTCTTACACCATCAAATTCTTTGGACATATCATCGAGCTCTTTATTCATATAACTCATAAAACTCTTTTGTTCCTTAAGCTTGTTTCTAAAGAAATTATTATGCTCAAATTGCAAGACCATAAACTTCCTGACATTGTTTTCGATATCTTCTAGCCTTTTAAGGTGAAGATCACCAAAATTAGGTAAGGCCATCGTGACGAACAAGCAAGCAAACTAACACACGAGCAAACAAAAGGCAAAGGGAAAGAGAGGGCGAATAAAACGGCAAGGGTGAAGCGGGGGAGAGGAAAACGAGAGGCAAATGGCAAATAATGTAATGCGAGAGATAGAGATTGTGATGTGTACTTGGTATGTTGACTTTTTCGTAGGCTTCCCCGGCAACGGCGCCAGAAATGACTCGTTGACGGGAGAGTAAATCTTGACTTGACTTGGCGTAGGCCTCCCCGGCAACAGCGCCAGAAATCCTTCTTGCTACGTCTCGAGCTCGCGTTGGTTTTCCCCGAAGAGGAGGGGGTGATGCAGCACAGTAGCGTAAGTATTTCCCTCAGTTTTTGAGAACCAAGGTATCAATCCAGTAGGAGGTCACGCGCAAGTCCCTCGTACCTGCACAAAACGGTAGCAACTCGCAACCAACGCTTAGGGGTTGTCAATCCCTTCACGGTCACTTACGAGGGTGAGATCTGATAGACATAATATTTTTGGTATTTTTGGTATAAAGATGCAAAGTGAAAAGTAAAAGCAAAACAAGTAAAATAAAGTAATGGAGATTGATATGATGAGAATAGACCCGGGGGCCATAGGTTTCACTAGTGGCTTCTCTCAAGAGCATAGATATTCTACGGTGGGTGAACAAATTACTGTTGAGCAATTGATAGAATTGAGCATAGTTATGAGGTTATCTAGGTATGATCATGTATATAGGCATCACGTCCGTGACAAGTAGACCGACTCCTGCCTGCATGTACTACTATTACTCCACTCATCGACCGCTATCCAGCATGCATCTAGAGTATTAAGTTAAAAACAGAGTAACGCCTTAAGCAAGATGACATGATGTAGAGGAATAAATTCATGCAATATGATAAATACCCCATCTTGTTATCCTCGATGGCAACAATACAATACGTGCCTTGCAACTCTTTCTGTCACTGAGTAAGGACACCGCAAGATTGAACCCAAAGCTAAGCACTTCTCCCATTGCAAGAACTACCAATCTAGTTGGCCAAACCAAACGGATAATTCGAAGAGACTTGCAAAGATAACTCAATCATACATAAAAGAATTCAGAGAAGATTCAAATATTATTCATAGATAAGTTGGATCATAAACCCACAATTCATCGGTCTCAAAAAACACACCGCAAAAAGAAGATTACATGGAATAGATCTCCACGAGAGAGGGGGAGAACATTGTATTGAGATCCAAAAAGAGAGAAGAAGCCATCTAGCTACTAGCTATGGACCCGAAGGTCTGAAGTAAACTACTCACACTTCATCGGAAGGGCTATGGTGTTGATGTAGAAGCCATCCGTGATAGATGCCCTCTCTGGCGGAGCTCCGGAACAGGCCCCAAGATGGGATCTCGTGGATACAGGAAGTTGCGGCGGTGGAATTAGGTTTTTGGCTCCGTCTTTGATCTAATGGGGGTACGTAGGTATATATAGGAGGAAGGAGCACGTCGGTGGAGCTCCGAGGGGCCCACGAGGCAGGGGGGCGCGCCCAGGGGGGCGCGCCCTCCACCCTTGTGACCTCCCCGGAAACTTCTTGGAGTAGGGTCCAAGTCTCCTGGATCAGGTTCGGTGAGAAGATCACGTTCCCGAAGGTTTCATTCCGTTTGGACTCCGTTTGATATTCTGTTTCCTCAAAATACTGAAATAGGCAAAAAACAACAATTCTGGGCTGGGCCTCCGGTTAATAGGTTAGTCCCAAAAATAATATAAAAGTGGAAAATAAAGCCCAATATAGTCCAAAACAGTAGATAAAGTAGCATGGAGCAATCAAAAATTATAAATACGTTGGAGACGTATCACTCCTCCCGAGCCAGCTCCTCTCCACCTCGCCAGGCCCAGCCGATGGCCAGATCCGGCCCCGTGCACCCCAGCCCATCACCTCTGATGGCCCAAGGCCCAGGGTGAGCAGCCCCTGGTTTTTTCCCTCTGTTCGTTGGGCCAGCCTTCAGATTCGGCCCATATCATGTTTTTTCCAGCGCCTGCAAATTTAGCTATTTTCCAAAAAAACTGCTGTTTTACAGATTAGTCCCTCTACTTCATGCTTTTAATATCTCACAAACCGTGCATCGGATTAAAACAAACTTAACATGAAACTTGCTTAGTTTTTCATCTAGTTTAATAATATGCCACTTTCATCCATGTTTAAAATGTTTAAATTGATGTTTGGTTAAATTTGCTCCTATGCCATGTTAAAATGCTTTAATTCATAACTAATTAACCATAGCTCCAAATTTAACAAACTTTATATGTAAATGGGGTGGAAAAATGCCTAGTTTAACATGGTGGCTTTACTTTGCATGTTTAACAACTCTAAAATAATGTTTAGGGCAGAACAGTACCAAATCTATAATATGCTCATGAGGAGTTTCCGGACTTGTTGTTTGTTGTTTCCGACCTCATTTAAACTTGACTAGATAGGTAGTTTTCTTTGCTTCACCCTCTTGCCATGCTAACAACATTTAACCTTGTTGGATACATAAAACAAGATCAAACTAAATAAGTCATGTGGTGTTTTCTTCAATATGCAACTCCGTTGCATATTGAGCTCCACTTAATTTGTAGGGTTGCTTGTGCACGTTGCCATGCCATGCTTCATTAAACCAGACATGCATCATACTTGATTGCGCATCATGCCATGTTGATGTGTTGCTTGTTTACTATGTTGTTTGCTTCTTTCTGGTGTTGCTTCTTCGGGTCGGTTTCGATAACGTTGTGATTGTGAGGACCCGTTCGACTACGTCCGTTTGTCTTCTTCATGGACTCGTTCTTCTTCCTTGCGGGATTTCAGGCAAGATGACCATACCCTCGAAATCACTTCTATCTTTGCTTGCTAGATGCTCGCTCTTTTGCTATGCCTATGCTGCGATACCTACCACTTGCTTATCATGCCTCCTATATTGTTGAACCAAGCCTCTAACCCACCTTGTCCTAGCAAACCGTTGTTTGGCTATGTTACCGCTCTGCTCAGCCCCTCTTATAGCGTTGTTAGTTGCAGGTGAAGATTGAAGTTTGTTCCTTATTGGAACATGGAGATGTTGTTCCTTCTTGGAACATGTTTACTTGTTGGGATATCACAATATACCTTATTTAATTAATGCATCTATATACTTGGTAAAGGGTGGAAGGCTCGGCCTTATGCCTGGTGTTTTGTTCCACTCTTGCCACCCTAGTTTCCTTCATATCGGTGTTATGTTCCCGGATTTTGCGTTCCTTACGCGGTTGGGTTATAATGGGAACCCCTTGACAGTTCGCCTTGAATAAAACTCCTCCAGCAAGGCCCAACATTGGTTTTACCATTCGCCACCTAGCCTTTTCTTTCCCTTGGGTTCTGCAGACTCAAGGGTCATCTTATTTTAACCCCCCCCGGGCCAGTGCTCCTCTGAGTGTTGGTCCAACTAAGCGATGTCCGAGGCTACCAGGGGCAACTCTGGGCTGGCTTACCCGATGTCTTGCTCATCCGGTGTGCCCTGAGAACGAGATATGTGCAGCTCCTATCGGGATTTGTCGGCACATCTGGGTGGCTTTGCTGGCCTTGTTTTACCATTGTCGAAATGTCTTGTAACCGGGATTCCGAGTCTGATCGGGTCTTCCCGCTAGAAGGAATATCCTTCGTTGACCGTGAGAGCTTGTGATGGGCTAAGTTGGGACACCCCTGCAGGGTTATGAACTTTCGAAAGCCGTGCCCACGGTTATGGGCAGATGGGAATTTGTTAATGTCCGGTTGTAGAAAACCTGAAGTTGACCTTAATTAAAATACATCCACCGCGTGTGTAACCATGATGGTCTCTTTCCGGCGGAGTCCGGGAAGTGAACACGGTGTTGGAGTTATGCTTGACGTAGGTTGTTCTAGGATCACTTCTTGATCATAGTTTTTATCGACCGTGCCTTGCCTTCTCTTCTTGCTCTCGTTTGCGTGTGTTAGCCACCATATATGCTAGTCGCTTGCTGCAGCTCCACCTCATACCTTTTACCTTACCCATAAGCTTAAATAGTCTTGATCACGAGGGTGCGAGATTGCTGAGTCCCTGTGGCTCACAGATTACTTCCAAACCAGCTTGCAGGTGCCGTTGAACCGTGCAGATGTCGCAACCAAGCTCAAGGAGGAGCTCGATGAAGATCTTGTCCTTGGTGTTGTTTCGTTCTAGTTGATCAGTAGTGGAGCCCAGTTGGGGTCGATCGGGGACCGTGTCGCATTTGGGGTTCTTCTTTTATTTTGGTTCCGTAGTTGGACCTTGACTGTATTTGGATGATGTAATGCTTTATTCATGTACTTGTGTGAAGTGGCAATTGTAAGCCAACTATGTATCCTTTCTCTTATGTATTACATGGGTTGTGTGAAGATTACCTCACTTGCGACATTGCTTTCAATGCGGTTATGCCTCTAAGTAATGCTTCGACACGTGGGAGATATAGCTGCATCGAGGGCGTTACACCTCCACCGTCTACTGTTCATCCAGCTCTCCACACCACGGGGTCCTGTTCAGCCACCCCTCCACGGGCACCCCTCCACCGTCTACTGTTCATCCAGCCCTCCACCACACCACGGGGTCTTGTTCATCCAGAGGCAACGCCACCGCTCACTGTTCATCCAAACACCCCTGCAACGCTCACTGTTCATCCCAGAGGCAGCATCGATCGGCTTCAGTTAGCAGCAGTAGCGAAGGAATCGCTCGATCGGTTTCAGTTAACATCCATCGATCGATTGCTTGGGTTCAGTACGCGTAGCCTGCAGTGCAATCGCTCGGGTTCAGTTAGAGCCCAATGCCTCGCTCGGGTTCAGTTAGAGCCAACGCCTCGCACACACGCGCGTACGTGTACGAGAGAAACGCGCATCGCTCGGCCCCCGACTTCCCACCGTAACCGGGAACTCCCCGAAATTTTCCTCCCCCTCGCTTCTACCACGGTTTTTTCCGTCATGGACAGCCCAAAGAATGCCATGCAGCTGCGTCTCCGGCCCGCCCAGGACGAAAAGCCAATTTTCTGTCATGATTTTTTGTCATAGAAGTAGGAGCCCACCACATCTATGATGATACCGGGTTTTGTCACAATTATCGTCATAGAAGTGTCATATGTATGACAGAAAAAAAATTCGTTCTACCCAAAATGTCACGAATGTGTCTTTTTTTTATAGTGTAGGCATAATGCATAGATCTAACTATTGTCATCTTTATTTCCATTTTCCTTAGAGGTGTTTTTGTCAGGAGGTTTTGCAAAAAAAACATAAAACACCTTATCCATAGAGACTTTAGCACTATCAAGTTGCTTATCATCATATCCCCTTTGATTTCCGGCAACAATCCAAGAATAGTGTTGATTAACATCATTGAAAACTTGTTGGATTATGTCTAAAATAGGGACTTCCTTTTTAAGATTCTCATCAAAGATTCGATTATCCCCAAGCAAATGTCTTAGCACATAATCACTATTATAAAGAATCTCATCTATCACCGGTTTTTCATGATTCATACCATAGAAATCAAAAATTTCCCTAGCTTCTCGTATTATGTAATCAAATTCATTCATAAGAACAAGGGTGGCCAACTTTTTAGCTTTGGGATTCTTTATAATGGGCAACTCAAAAAACAATCTTTGCAAGGTAGGATGGGTACGGATGAATTTATTTTCAAGTTTCAGAACTAGTGCTGAAATGGCTTCCGCATAAGATTTAGTCCTTTTAAGTATAGGAACATCATCAAGACTTAAATTTCCAACACAATTGAAAACTTCTTGGATACGTTCTTTTCCTATAACATTCCCTTGCCCCAAAACAAAAGTTAGCATCCAGATTGCCCGATCGTCCAATAGGAGTTAGGCCATCATCTGTTTCTGCCATACCAAAGTCACTCATGGTGACGAATCTTAGCAAACAAAAATTCCAATGAGAAACACGAACGAAAAAGGATGGCGAATAAAACGGCAAATTTTTGTGAAGTGGGGGAGATTAAAATGATAGGAAAATGGCAAATAATGTAAATTGCAAGGAGATGAGATTTGTGATTAGGAACCTGATAGATATTGATGATGTCTCCCCGGCAACGGTGCTAGAAATTGGCACGTTGATGAGAGACTATCTTGACTTGATCCTCCCCGACAACGACGCTAGAAATTCCTTTTGATGCGGCTTAAAACACGTCGGTATTTCCCCAAAGAGGAAGGGATGATGCGGCACAACTACGGTAGGTATTTCCCTCAGTGATGAGACCAAGGTTATCGAACCAGTAGGAGAACCACGCAATACTATGTAAACGGTACCTGCACACAAAGAACAAATACTTGCAAGCCGACGTAAAAGAGGGGTTGTCAATCACTCCAGGGTAAAAAGATAGATAAATTGTAGTACATTGGATAAATAGATCTCACGGGAATGTGAGATAAAATAAATAACAAAAAATTGCAACATGGTATTTTTGGGTTTTGGATTAATAGATCTGAAAATAAAAGCGAGTAAAAATAGATATCGAAGGCAAATGTGATAAAGAAGAGACCCGGGGGCCGTAGATTTCACTAGTGGCTTCTCTCGATAAAATAGCATATGGTAGGTAAACAGATTATTGTTGGGCAATTGATATAACCTCAAATAATTATGATGATATCCAGGCAATGATCATTATATAGGCATCACGTCCAAGATTAGTAGACCAACTCTTGCCTGCATCTACTACTATTACTCCACACATCGGCCGCTATCCAGCATGCATCTAGTGTATTAAGTTCATGGAGAAAAGGAGTAATGCAATAAGAATGATGACATGATGTAGATAAGATCTATTCATGTAGGAATAGACCCCATCTTGTTATCCTTAATAGCAACGATACATACATGTCATTTCCCCTTGTGTCACTGGGATTGAGCATCGTAAGATCGAACCCATCACAAAGCACCTCTTCCCATGGTAAGAAAAATCGATCTAGTCGGCCTAACTAAAACAAAGATTAGAAGAAGAAATACGAGGCTATAAGCAATCATACATATAAGAGATCAAAACTCAAATAACTTCCATGGATAAAATAGATATGATCATAAACTCAAAGTTCATCGGATCCCAACAAACACACCGCAAAAGAATTACATCAAATAGATCTCCAAGAGACCATTGTATTGACAATCAAGAGAGAGAGAGGGGGAGGCCATCTAGCTACTAACTATGGACTCGTAGGTCTACAATGAACTACTCATGCATCATTGGAGAGGCACCAATGAGGATGATGAACCCCTTTGTGATGGTGTCTAGATTGGATCTGTGGTTTCTGGAACTTGTTGCGGCTGGAATTGTGTTTCGTCGACTCCCCTAGGGTTTTTGGATTTTCGGGGTATTTATAGAGCAAAGAGGCGGTGTGGGAGGCCACTGAGGTAGGCAGGCGCGCCCAGGTGGGTTGTGCCCCCCTTGGGGCACCCCTCTGGTACTTCTTCTGCCCATCTTGTATCTTCTGGTCCAAAAAATTCCCCAAAAAGTTTCGCTGCATTTGGACTCCGTCTGGTATTGATTTTCCATGAAGTAAAAAACAGCAACTGGCACTAGGCACTAAGTCAATAGGTTAGTCCCAAAAAATGATATAAAGTTGCTATAAAATGATTGTAAAACATCCAAGAATGATAATATAACAACATGAAACAATCAAAAATTATAGATACGTTGGAGACGTATCACGCGCCCAGGAGCCCAGGCGCGCCCAGGGGGTTATGCCCCCACGGAGCCCCCCTGCATTGCCTCTTCGCCCTATAAATACCCAAATATTCCGGAAACCCTAGGGGAGTCGACGAAACACAATTCCAGCCGCTGTAAGTTCTAGATCCACGAGATCCAGTCTAACACCATCACGGAGGGGTTCATCATCCTCATTGGTGCCTCTCCAATGATGTGTGAGTAGTCCACCATAGACCTAAGGGTCCGTAGGCAGTAGCTAGATGGCTTCCTCTCTCTCTCTCTCTCTTGATTCTGAATACAATGGTCTCTTGGAGATCTATTTGATGTAACTCTTTTTGCGGTGTGTTTGTTGGGATCTGATGAACTTTGAGTTTATGATCAGATATATATCCATGAATATTATTTGAGTCTTCTTTGATATCTTATATGCATGATTATTTATAGCCTCGTATTTCTATTTCGGATCTTTGGTTAGTTAGGCCAACTAGATCGATTTTCTTGCCATGGGAAGAGGTGCTTTGTGATGGGTTCGATCTTGCGGTGTTCTTTCCCAAGTGACAGAAGGGGCAACAAGACACACATGTATCATTGATATTAAGGATAACAAGATGGGGGCTATTTCTACATGAATAGATCTCGTCTACATCATGTCATCGTTCTTATTGCATTACTCTGTTTCTCCATGAACTTAATACACTAGATGCATGCTGGATAGCGGTCGACGTGTGGAGTAATAGTAGTAGATGCAGGTAGGAGTCGGTCTACACATATAGGACGTGATGCGTATATATTGATCATTGCCTTGGATATCGTCATAATTATTCAATCTTCTATCAATTTCCCAACAGTAATTTGTTTACCCACCGTGTGCTATTTCTTGAGAGAAGCCACTAGTGAAATCTATGCCCCCCAGGTCTGTTCTTTATCATATTTGCTTTGAGATCTATTTTTATTCGCTTTTGTTTTCAGATATATTATTCCAGAACCCCAAAATACCTTGCTGCACTTTTTTATTATTTATTTTGTTTTGTGTTATTGCGAGATCTATTTATCCAAAATCATACAAAACAATCTATCTTTTGCCCGAGGAGGGATTGACAGCCCCTCTTATGCGTCGGGTTGCAAGTATTTGTTCTTTGTGTGCAGGTACCGTTTACATAGTGTTGCTTGGTTCTCCTACTGGATTAATACCTTGGTTCCATAACTGAGGGAAATACCTACCGCAGTTGTACTGCATCATCTCTTCCTCTTTGGGGAAATACCGACGCAGTTTCAAGTGACATCAAAAGGAATTTCTTGCGTCGTTGTCGGGGAGACATTATCAACATCTACCAGGTTCCTAATCACAAATCTCATCTCCTTGCAATTTACATTATTTCCCATTTGCCTCTCGTTTTCATCTCCCCGACTTCACAAAAATTTGCCTTTTTATTCGCCTTCTTTTTCGTTTGCCTTTTTCTCGTTCGATCTTTCGTTTGCTTGTGTTGCCATGTGTCTTCTATTTGCTTGCATCTTCGCTTGCTAAAAATCTATTGATATGGATCGTCATCCACTTTCTAATCTTTTCAAAAGATCCAATTATGACGAACCAATTGCTAGTGAGTCGAGTGCACTAGATTATCTTTATGAAGTTTTGCTTGAAATTCGTGAATCTGAAAATTGTGATGAAGTGGTAAAAGAAGAAATTTGTAAGGTGATTCACGATAGCTCCTTGAATGAAAAGCATGATTTAAATGATATTATTATAAATTCTATTATGTCAATTGTGTTAGTGATATGCAAACCCCCAAGCTTACGGATGCTTGTTTTGTTATGTCCACTACTTATTGCAATGATTATGATTGGGGTGATAATGATTCTTATGATCTTGAAATTTTATTTAAACCTCATGATGAATATGCTTGCGATAGTATTGAAAGTGGGTTTGGAAGAGTGTCAACTTTATGTAATAATGATCCCACTATTTTGGAGGGTGTTGAATCTTATTGTGATAATTATCAAAGTGGGCTTGGAGAGGTCATGCCTTTATTTGATGATAATCCCACTATTTAGGAAGAGTGTCAACTTTGCATGCATGTGGATCATGTAGAGAATATTTTATGTGATAGTTATATGGTTTAATTTGAATATGACCCCACATGTAATTATTATGAGAGGGGGAAATATGGTTGTAAAAAAATTCATGTTACTAAATTACCTCTCTTCATGTTGAGATTATCAATATTTTATTCCTCTCTTTGCATATGCTAGATGTTTCTTGTCTTAATAATTTGTTTGCTTATAAAATTCCTATGCATAGGAAGTATGTTCGAAATAAATGTGTTTCTCACATGCTACATGATGCTCTCTTCATGTTTCAGTTTCTATCTTTCATGTGAGCATCATTGAAATCTCAAGCCTATCTTAATGACTATAAAGAAAGAGCTTGTTGGGAGGCAACCCAATGAATAAAATATTTTTATATGTTTCTATCTGTTCTTGAGTGTTTGCACAATTATGATACTGTTATGATTGTGTTTTTTATATTTTAATTAGTGTTTGTGCCAAGTAAAGCCTTTGGGATCATGTTTGGTGATAGTTGATTTGATCTTGTTGAAAAACAGAAACTTTTGCGTCTAGTAACATAATTGTTTAAAATCGCAGAAGTGAGATAAAATTCTGAATTTTTGTACACAAGATACATATACAAAACCTATGTTGTCCTATTTTTTCAGATTTTAGGAGTTACAGAAGTATACGAAGTTTCCAGATTACTACAGACTATTCTGTTTTTGATAGATCTTGTTTTCTTTGCGTTGTGTGCTTATTTTGATGAATCCCTGGATTGTATCGGGGGGGTATAAGCCATGGTAAAGTTAGAATACAATAGGTACAATGCAAAAATAAAATATGAATGGGTTTGCAACATACTTAGAGTGGTGATTTGCTTTGTTATACTAATGGATCTCATGAAGGTTTTGTTAAGTTTTGTGTGATTGAAGTTTCAAGTTTTGGGTGAGATCACGATGGATGAAGGAATAAGGAGTGAAAAGAGCCTAAGATTGGGATGCCCCATGGCACCCCAAGTTATTATTCAAGGATAACCAAGCAACTAAGCTTGGGGATGCCCCGGAAGGCATCCCCACTTTATTCTAACGACCATCGGTATTTTACTTGGAGCTATATTTTTATTCGTCACATATCATGAGTATTGCTTGAAGCGTCTTGTATTATATGAGTCTTTGCTTGTTTTTCTTTTTAGTTTTTCACAAGTATCCTTGCTGGATAGACCTATTTGAGAGAGCCAAAATTATGCTATGATTTGTTAGAATTGCTCTTTATGCTTCACTTAATTTTTTTGAGATATGGAATTGCTCTAGTGCTTCACTTATATCTTTTTAAGCATGGTGTGCTTTAATGCTTTTGAAGAAATGCTCTCATGCTTCACTTAGATTTATTTGAGAGTTAGTATTTTTTTGAAGAAACTCTCTCATGCTTCACTTATATTATTTTGTGAGAAGAAATTTTTTATGCTCGTGTGCTTCACTTAAATTTGTTTGAGCTTATCAAAAGGGACATATGAAACTAGTCCCAAAGTGATAGATATTCAAGAGGTATATAATAAAAACTTTCATGAAGATCATTGGACAAAATAAACTTGATTCTTCGTAATAGTTTTGAGATATGATGATAGTGATATGTGAGTCATGTTGGTGAGTAATTATGCTTTAGTAAGAATATTGGTGTTAAGGTTTGTGATTCCATATGCAAGCACGAAAGTCACTAGTTATGCAATGAAATTACAACCTACTTATGGTGCATTATTCGGTGTTACTTATGCTTAATGCTCGCTTATGTGATTTTTTGTTTCTTGGTTGGTTGCTTCTCAATCTATTTGCTAGCCTCCACTTGTACTAAGTAGAAATACTACTTGTGCATCCAAAATCTTTAAACCCAATTTTGCCATATGAGTCCACTGTACCTACCTATATGTGGTATTTCGGTGTTGTTCTAAGCAAATTTGTATGTGCCATCTCTAATTTTCGAAATGAATTTCCTTTTTGTGTGCCCGTACGACTCATGAAGCGGCGAGGGGTGGCCAATATTTTCCATGCTAGATGTGTTATTCTCAAGATGAGTGTTTATTCACTTGTCATTGCATGAGAGTACGGTGGTAATAGGGGTGCCCAGTCCCGAAATGAAAAAGAAATTTACTTTATGTTGTCAAATCAAATAATAAATTCCTTGGAAAGTGTTGGTATGGAAGGCACCTGTGGATACGGCTAGTCGTGGATTGTGAAAGAATGGTGGAAAAAGGAATAAACTTTATTTTCTATTTGGGAACCACCTATGATATATCTAGCCTGGAAAGTGTTGGCAATTGCTTGGTCATTTTCGTTGACGGGAAAAGTATGCCTCAAAATTGTCTCTCAATTCGAGTTTTGAGCTCTGGCACCTCTACAAATACCTACTTCCCTCTGCGAAGGGCCTATCTATTTACTTTATGCAATTTTTATTTTTATTTGAGTCTCCATCTTCTCTTATAAATCACCAATTAGGGAGCACTATGATCACACTTGAGCATTGGATGTAGCTAATATGTGAGTGTGTTTCATGAATGGATCAATGATTGAGCATGATGGGCTAAGGATAACTTTCTTTAGTGTTGATATTTTGAAAGACATGGTTGCTTGTTGATATGCTTGAGTATTGAATTCTTCATGTCAAAACTAGACTATTGCTTTGAACCATATAGAAGTCAAAATGTCCATGCTACAAAATAAAAGAATATGTGATGAACATGTTAGGCAGCATTCCACATCAAAAATTCTGTTTTTATCATTTACCTACTCGAGGACGAGATGGAATTAAGCTAGGGGATGCTGATACGTCTCCAACATATCTATAATTTTTTATTGTTCCATGCTATTATATTATCATTCTTGGATGTGTTACAATCACTTTATAGCAACTGTATATCATTTTTTGGGACTAACCTACTGACATAGTGCCCAGTGCGAGCTGTTGTTTTTTGCTTTTTTTACTTTGCAAAATATCAGTACCAAACAGAGTCCAAACGCAGTGAAACTTTTTGGAGATTTTTTCTGGACCAGAAGACACCCGGTGGGATAAACAAGTACTAGAGGGGAGGCCCATGGGGAGCACAACCCACTAGGGCGCCCCTACGAGCCCAGGCGCGCCCAGGGGGGTTGTGCCCCCCACAGAGGCCCCCAGCACCGCCTCTTCGCCCTATAAACACCCAGATATTCCAAAAACTCTAGGGGAGTTGACGAAACACAATTCCACCCGCCACAAGTACAAGAACCATGAGATCTAATCTAACACCATAATAGAGGGGTTCATCATCCTCATTGGTCAATAACCAATAGCGAAACCTGGATGCTCATATTGGTTCCTACATATTCTACGAAGATCTTTATCGGTCAAACTGCATAACAACATACTTTATTCCCTTTGTCATCGGTATCCTCATACCTAGTTCAATCTCGTTACCGGCAAGTCTCTTCACTCGTTACATAATACATCATCCCGCAACTAACTCATTAGTCACAATGCTTGCAAGGCTTATAGTGATGTGCATTACCGAGAGGGCCCAAAGATACCTCTCCAACAATCGGAGTGACAAATCCTAATCTCGATCTATGCCAACTCAACAAGCACCATTGGAGACACCTGTAGAGCACCTTTATAATCACCCAATTATGTTGTGATGTTTGGTAGCACACAAAGTGTTCCTCCGGTACTTGAGAGTTGCATAATCTCATAGTCATAGGAACATGTATAAGTCATGAAGAAAGCAATAGCAACAAACTAAACGATCATTCTGCTAAGCTAACGGATGGGTCAAGTCAATCACACAATTCTCTAATGATGTGATCCCGTGAATTAAATGACAACTCATGTCTATGGTTAGGAAACATAACCATCATTGATTCAATGAGCTAGTCAAGTAGAGGCAAACTAGTGACACTCTGTTTGTCTATATATGCACACATGTACTAAGTTTCCGGTTAATACAATTCTACCATGAATAATAAACATTTATCATGATATAAGGAAATATAAATAACAACTTTATTATTGCCTCTAGGGCATATTTCCTTCAGTCTCCCACTTGCACTAGAGTCAATAACCTAGATTACACAGTAATGATTCTAACACCCATGGAGTCTTGGTGCTGATCATGTTTTGCTCGTGAGAGAGGCTTAGTCAACGGGTCTGCAACATTCAGATCCGTATGTATCTTGCAAATCTCCATGTCTCCCTCCTTGACTTTATCGCGGACGGAATTGAAGCGTCTCTTGATGTGTTTGGTTCTTTTGTGAAATCTGGATTCTTTTGCCAAGGCAATTGCACCAGTATTGTCACAAAAGATTTTTATTGGACCCGATGCACTAGGTATGACACCTAGATCGGATATGAGCTCCTTCATCCAGACTCCTTCATTTTGCTGCTTCCGAAGAAGCTATGTACTCCACTTCACACGTAGATCCCGCCACGACGCTTTGCTTAGAACTGCACCAACTGACAGCTCCACCGTTCAATAAAAACACGTATCTGGTTTGTGACTTAGAGTCATCTGGATTAGTGTCAAAGCTTGCATCGATGTAACCATTTACGACGAGCTCTTTGTCACCTCCATAAACGAGAAACATATCCTTAGTCCTTTTCAGGTACTTCAGGATGTTCTTGACCGCTATCCGGTGATCCACTCCTGGATTACTTTGTTACCTCCCTGCTAAGCTAATAGCAAGGCACACATCAGGTCTGGTACACAACATTGCATACATGGTAGAGCCTATGGCTGAAGCATAGGAAACATTTTTCATTTTCTCTCTATCTTCTGCAGTGGTCGGGCATTGAGTCTAACTCAACTTCACACCTTGTAATACAGGCACGAACCCTTTCTTTGCTTGATCCATTTTGAACTTCTTCAAAACTTTATCAAAGTATGTGCTTTGTGAAAGTCCAATTAAGCGTATTGATCTATCTCTATAGATCTTGATGCCCAATATATAAGCAGCTTCACCGAGGTCTTCCATTGAAAAACTCTTATTCAAGTGTCCCTTTATGCTATCCAGAAATTCTATATCATTTCCAATCAACAATATGCCATCCACATATAATATTAGAAATGCTACAGAGCTCCCACTCACTTTATTGTAAATACAGGCTTCTCCGAAAGTCTGTATAAAACCATATTCTTTGATCACACTATCAAAACGTTTATTCCAACTCTGAGATGCTTGCACCAGTCCATAGATGGATCGCTGGAGCTTGCACACTTTGTTAGCACCCTTTGGATCGATAAAACCTCCAGGTTGCATCGTATACAACTCTTCTTCCAGAAATCCATTTAGGAATGCAGTCTTTACATCCATTTGCCTAATTTCATAATCATAAAATGCAGCAATTGCTAACATGATTCGGACGGACTTAAGCATCGCTATGGGTGAGAAAGTCTCATTGTAGTCAACTCCTTGAACTTGTCGAAAACCTTTTGCAACAAGTCAAGCTTTGTAGACAGTAACATTACCGTCAGCGTCAGTCTTCTTCTTGAAGATCCATTTATTCTTGATGGCTTGCTGATCATCGGGCAAGTCAACCAAAGTCCACACTTTGTTCTCATACATGGATCCCATCTCAGATTTCATGGCCTCAAGCCATTTTGCGGAATCTGGGCTCATCATCGCTTCCTCATAGTTCATAGGTTCGTCATGGTCAAGTAACATGACTTCCAGAACAGGATTACCGTACCACTCTAGTGCGGATCTTACTCTGGTTGACCTACGAGGTTCAGTAGTAACTTGATCTGAAGTTACATGATCTTCATCATTAGATTCCTCACTAATTGGTGTAGGAGTCACAGGAACATATTTCTGTGATGAACTACTTTCTAATAAGGGAGTAGGTATAGTTACCTCATCAAGTTCTACTTTCCTCCCACTCACTTCTTTCGAGAGAAACTCCTTCTCTAGAAAGGATCCATTCTTAGCAACGAATGCCTTGCCTTTGGATCTGTGATAGAAGGTGTACCCAACAGTCTCCTTTGGGTATCCTATGAAGACACATTTCTCCGATTTGGGTTCGAGCTTATCAGGTTGAAGTTTTTCACATAAGCATCACAGCCCCAAACTTTAAGAAACGGTAACTTCGGTTTCTTGCCAAACCATAGTTCATAAGGCGTCGTCTCAATGGATTTAGATGGTGCCCTATTTAACGTGAATGTAGCCGTCTCTAAAGCATAACCCCAAAACGACAGCGGTAAATCAGTAAGAGACATCATAGATTGCACCATATCTAGTAAAGTACGATTACTACGTTTGGACACACCATTACGCTGGTGTTCCGGGTGGTGTGAGTTGCAAAACTATTCCGCATTGTTTCAAATGAAGACCAAACTCGTAACTCAAATATTCTCCTCCACGATCAGATCGTAGAAACTTTATTTTCTTGTTACGATGATTTCCACTTCACTCTGAATTTTTTTGAACTTTTCAAATGTTTCAGACTTATGTTTCATCAAGTAGATATACCCATATCTGCTCAAATCATCTGTGAAGGTGAGAAAATAACGATACTCGCCGCGAGCCTCAATCTTCATCAGACCACATACATCAGTATGTATGATTTCTAACAAATCTGTTGCTCGCTCCATAGTTCCGGAGAACGGCGTTTTAGTCGTCTTGCCCATGAGGCATGGTTCGCAAGTACCAAGTGATTTATAATCAAGTGATTCCAAAAGTCCAAAAGTACACCAATATGACCTAAATGGCAGTGCCACAAATAAGTTGCACTATCATTATCAACTTTGCATCTTTTAGCTTCAATATTATGAATATGTGTATCACTACTATCGAGATTCATCAAAAACAGACCACTCTTCAAGGGTGCATGACCATAAAATATATTACTCATATAAATAGAACAACCATTATTCTCAGATTTAAATGAATAACCGTCTCGCATCAAACAAGATCCAGATATAATGTTCATGCTCAACGCTGGCACCAAATAACAATTATTTAGGTCTAAAACTAATCCCGAAGGTAGATGTAGAGATAGCGTGGCGACCGCGATCACATCGACTTTGGAACCATTTCCCACGCGCATCATCACCTCGTCCTTAGCCAATCTTCGCTTAATCTGTAGCCCCTATTTCGAGTTGCAAATATTAGCAACAGAACCAGTATCAAATACCCAGGTGCTACTGCGAGCATTAGTAAGGTACACATCAATAACATGTATATCACATATACCTTTGTTCACCTTGCCATCCTTCTTATCCGCCAAATACTTGGGGCAGTTCTGCTTCCAGTGACCAGTCTCTTTGCAGTAAAAGCATTCAGTCTCAGGCTTAGGTCCAGACTTGGGCTTCTTCACTCGAGCAGCAACTTGCTTGCCGTTCTTCTTGAAGTTCCCCTTCTTCCCTTTACCTTTTTTCTTGAAACTGGTGGTCTTGTTGACCATCAACACTTGATGCTCCTTCTTGATTTCTACCTCCACAACCTTTAGCATTGCGAAGAGCTCGGGAATCGTCTTATCCATCCCTTGCATATTATAGTTCATCACGAAGCTCTTGTAGCTTGGTGGCAGTGATTGAAGAACTCTGTCAATGACACTATCAACAGGAAGATTAACTCCTAGTTGAGTCAAGTGGTTGTGGTACCCAGACATTCTGAGTATATGTTCACTGATAGAACTATTCTCCTCCATTTGCAGCTGTAGAACTTATTGGAGACTTCATATCTCTCAATCCGGGCATTTGCTTGAAATATTAACTTCAACTCCTGGAACATCTCATATGCTCCATGACGTTCAAAACGTCGTTGAAGTCCCGGTTCTAAGCCGTAAAGCATGGCACACTGAACTATCGAGTAGTCATTAGCTTTGCTCTGCCAGACGTTCATAACATCTGGCGTTGCTCCTGCAGCGGGTTTGGCACCTAGCGGTGCTTCCAGGACGTAATTCTTCTAAGCAGCAATGAGGATAATCCTCAAGTTATGGACCCAGTTCGTGTAATGGCTACCATCATCTTTCAACTTTGCTTTCTCAAGGAACGCATTAAAATTCAACGGAACAACAACACGGGCCATCTATCTACAACAACATAGACATGCAAAATACTATCACGTACTAAGTTCATGATAAATTAAAGCTCAATTAATCATATTACTTAAGAACTCCCACTTAGACAGACATCCCTCTAATCATCTAAGTGATCACGTGATCCATATCAACTAAACCATATTTGATCACCACGCGAGATGGAGTAGTTTTCAATGATGAACATCACTATGTTGATCATATCTACTATATGATTCACGCTCGACCTTTCGGTCTCAGTGTTCCGAGGCCATATCTGCATATGCTAGGCTCGTCAAGTTTAACCCGAGTATTCTGCGTGTGCAAAACTGGCTTGCACCCATTGTATGTGAACGTAGAGCTTATCACACCCGATCATCACGTGGTGTCTCAGCACGATGAACTTTCCCAACGGTGCATACTCAGGGAGAACACTTATACCTTGAAATTTAGTGAGAGATCATCTTATAATGCTACCGTCGATCTAAGCAAAATAAGATGCATAAAAGATAAACATCACATGCAATCAATATAAGTGATATGATATGGCCATCATCATCTTGTGCCTATGATCTCCGTCTCCAAAGCACCGTCATGATCACCACCGTCACCGGCTTGACACCTTGATCTCCATCGAAGCATCATTGTCATCACGCCAACTATTGCCTCCACGACTATCGCTACCGCTTAGTGATAAAGTAAAGCAATTACATGGTGATTGCATTTCATACAATAAAGCGACAACCATATGGCTCCTGCCAGTTGCCGATAACGGTGTTACAAAAACATGATCATCTCATACAATAAAATTTAGCATCATGTCTTAACCATATGACATCGCAACATGCCCTGCAAAAACAAGTTAGACGTCCTCTACTTTGTTGTTGCAAGTTTTACGTGGCTGCTACGAGCTGAGCAAGAACCGTTCTTACCTACGCATCAAAAACCACAATGCGGTATAGTGATTGCTTTTTGATCTTCAGAAAGAACTCTGTTCATTGAATCCGATTCAACTAAAGTTGGAGAAACTGACACCCACCAGCCACCTGTGTGTGAAGCACGTCGGTAGAACCAGTCTCGCGTAAGCATACGCGTAATGTCGGTCTGGGCCGCTTCATCCAACAATACCGCCGAATCAAGAATCAACTAGTGACGATAAGCAATATGTATATACCCACGCCCACAACTCATTTGTGTTCTACTTGTGCATATAACATCTACGCAAAAACCTCGCTCGGATGCCACTGTTGGGGAACATAGTAATTTCAAAAAAAATCCTACGCACACGCAAGATCATGGTGATGCATAGCAATGAGAGGGGAGAGTATCGACCACGTACCCTCCTAGACCGTAAGTGGAAGCGTTATGAGAACGCGATTGATGTAGTCGTACGTCTTCATGATCCAACCGATCCAAGTACCGAACGCACGGCACCTCCGAGTTCAGCACACGTTCAGCTTGATGACGTCCCACGAACTTCAATCCAGCAAAGCTTTGCAGGAGAGCTCCGTCAACACGACGGCATGATGACGGTGATGATGTTGCTACCAACGTAGGGCTTCGCCAAAGCACTGCTATGATATGATCGACGTGGATTATGGTGGAGGGGGCACCGCACATGGCTTGGA
>NC_041388.1:611612177-611617283 GCF_002162155.2 Triticum dicoccoides | reverse complement strand
AAGGGGGAGGCCGGCCAGCCTTGGTGCGCCCCAAGGAGAGGAGGAATCCTCTTCCTACTAGGAAGAGGATTCATCCTTTCCTAGTCCAACTAGGAAGAGGGAAGGGGGAAGGAAAGAGAGGGGGAAGGGAGAGGGAAAGAGGGGCCGCGCCCCCCTCCCCTAGTCCAATTCGGACTCCTCATGGGAGGGGGCACACCACCTCCTGGGCTGCAGCCCTCTCTCTCCCCTCAGGCCCACTAAGGCCCAATACTTCCCCGGGGGGGTCCCGTAACCCCTTCGGCACTCCGGTTTTCTCCAAAACCATCCGGAACACTTCCGGTGTCCGAATATAGCCGTCCAATATATCAATCTTTACGTCTCGACCATTTCGAGACTCCTCATTATGTCCGTGATCACATCCAGGACTCCGAACTACCTTCGGTACATCAAAACACATAAACTCATAATACCTATCGCCACCGAACTTTAAGCGTGCAGACCCTACGGGTTCGAGAACTATGTAGACATGATCGAGACTCGTCTCCGGTCAATAACCAATAGCGGAACCTGGATGCTCATATTGGTTCCTACATATTCTACGAAGATCTTTATCGGTCAAACCGCATAACAACATACGTTGTTCCCTTTGTCATCGGTATGCTACTTGCCCGAGATTCGATCGTCGGTATCCTCATACCTAGTTCAATCTCGTTACCGGCAAGTCTCTTTACTTGTTCCGTAATACATCATCCTGCAACTAACTCATTAGTCACAATGCATGCAAGGCTTATAGTGATGCGCATTACCGAGAGGGCCCAGAGATACCTCTCCGACAATCGGAGTGACAAATCCTAATCTTGATCTATGCCAACTCAACAAGCACCATCGGAGACACCTGTAGAGCACCTTTATAATCACCCAGTTACGTTATGACGTTTGGTAGCACACAAAGTGTTCCTCCAGTACTCGGGAGTTGCATAATCTCATAGTCATAGGAACATGTATAAGTCATGAAGAAAGCAATAGCAACAAACTAAACGATCATCGTGCTAAGCTAACGGATGGGTCAAGTCAATCACATCATTCTCTAATGATGTGATCCCGTTAATCAAATGACAACTCATGTCTATGGTTAGGAAACATAACCATCATTGATTCAACGAGCTAGTCAAGCAAAGGCAAACTAGTGACACTCTCTTTGTCTATATATTCACACATGTACTAAGTTTCCGGTTAATACAATTCTAGCGTGAATAATAAACATTTATCATGATATAATGAAATATAAATAACAACTTTATTATTGCCTCTAGGGCATATTTCCTTCAGCATGCTGGATAGCGGTCGATGTGTGGAGTAATAGTAGTAGATGCACGCAGGAGTCGGTCTATTAATCTTGGACGTGGTGCCTATATATTGATCATTGCTTGGATATCGTCATAATTATTTGAAGTTCTATCAATTGCCCAACAATAATTCGTTTACCCACCGTGTGTTATTTCTTGAGAGAAGCCACTAGTGAAATCTACGGCCCCGGGTCTATTCTTTATCAATTTGCCTTTGAGATCCATTTTTATTTGCTCTTGTTTTCAGATCTATTATTCCAATAACCCAAAAATACGTTGCTGCACTTTTACATTTTTTATTCCATGTTTATTCGAGATATATTGATCCAATCTATCCAATTTTGTCCCATCAACTTGACAATTTCCTACACTGTTACCTGTAAGAGGGATTGACAACCCCTCATAAGTGTCGGGTTGCAAGTATTTGTTCTTTGTATGCATGTACCATTTACATAGTGTTGCTTGGTTCTCCTACTAGATTGATACCTTGGTTTCATAACTGAGGGAAATACCTATCGTAGTTGTGTTGCATCATCCCTTCCTCTTTGGGGAAATACTGACGTAGTTCAAGCGACATCAGTGCCTCGCTGCCCCTTCTGTCACTGGGAGAGGACACAGCAAGATCGAACCCATCACAAAGCACCTCTTCCCATGGCAAAAATATCGATCTAGTCGGCCTAACTAAACCAAAGATTCGGAGAAGAAATACGAGGCTATAAATAATCATGCATATAAGAGATCAAAGAAGACTCAATTAATATTCATGGATATAGATTTGATCGTAAACTCAAAGTTCATCATATCCCAACAAATTGAACACACCACAAAAAGAGTTACATGAAATAGATTTCCAAGAGACCATTGTATTGACAATCAAAAAGAGAGAAGAAGCCATCCAGCTACTGCCTATGGACCCTTAGGTCTATGGTGGACTACTCACGTATCATTGGAGAGGCACCAATGAGGATGATGAACCCCTTCGTGATGGTGTTAGATTGGATCTTGTGGTTCTGGTACTTGCGGCAGCTGGAATTGTGTTTTGTCGATTCCCCTAGGGTTTCTGGAATATTTCGTAATTTATAGGGCGAAGAGGTGGTGCAGGAGACCTCCGTGGGGCCCACAACCCCCATGGGCGCGCCTGGGCCTCCTGGTGCGCCTAGGTGTCTTGTGGTCCCCACAGGGATCCTCTTTGGTACTTTCTTGGCCCCCAAGGTGTCTTCTGGTCCAAAAAATCTCAAAAAAGTTTCGCTGCGTTTGGACTTCTTTGGTACTGATATTCTGCAAAGTAAAGAAACAACAACTAGCACTGGGCATTATGTCAGTAGATTAGTCCCAAAAATAATATAAAGTTGCCATAAAATGATTGTAAAACATCCAAGAATGACAATATAACAACATGGAACAATAAAAAAATATAGATATGTTGGAGACGTATGAGGGTGTATTGTTCCATCTCCTGCATAAGGATTAGCTAGCAGTTTCTCTATCATACCTGAAGGAATCTCATAATAAATATTTTGAGTAGGTGCAATAGGTTGAGGACCAACTCTTTGTGCTTCGAGACGAGGTGAAGATACCCCAAACAAACCCCTCAAAGGATTGTTTTCCAAAGTAACTAGTGACAGTAAATTTTAGCACATAATATAAATGTTTCCTTACCAAATTCCACTCACCAAAGGCGCTTCACTCCCTAGCAATGGCTCCAGAAAAGAGTCTTGATGACCCACAAGTATAGAGGATCAATCATAGTCCATTCGATAAGTAAGAGTGTCGAACCTAACGAGGAGCAGAAGGAAATGACAAGCGGTTTTCACCAAGGTATTTTCTGCAAGCACAGAAATTATCGGTAACAATTAGTTTGATAGCAAGGTAATTTGTACAAGCAACAAGTAACATTAGTAACTAAAGTTCAGCAAGGTAGCCCAATCCTTTTCTACGGTAAAGGAAAGGCCGTAACGGTCTCTTATAATAAGCAAAGCGTTCTTGAGGACACACGGGAATTTCATCTAGTCACTTTCGTCATGTTTGTTTGGTTCACATTCGTTACTTTGATAATTTGATGTGTGGGTGGACTCGTGCTTGGGCGATGTTCTTACTTGAATAAGCCTCCCACTTATGATTAAACCCTCTCGCAAGCATCTGCAACTACGAAAGAAGATTAAGATAAATCTAACCATAGCATAAAACATATGGATCCAAATCAGCCCCTTACGGAATGGTGCATAAACTAGGGTTTAAAATTCTGTCACTCTAGCAACCCATCATCTAATTACTACTCCACAATGCCTTCCCTTAGGCCCAAAGGCGGTGAAGTGTCATGTAGTCTATGTTCACATGACACCACTAAAGGAAGCAACAACATACATTGTAACACCCGGATAGTTAAGCTACAGTAACCCTCGAAAGGTGATGCCATGTCATCACTTTCACTGTTGCTAAATCCCTCGTTGATTCAAACCGATTTAAATTCAAATTCAAATTAAAGTCAAAATTCAAATTTCTCAAACATGCAAACTAAAATGTCCAAAGTGTTTCAATTAATCCCTGGATATTTTTCATGTTGAAACCCATATAAAATATTTTAATGCCCCTAAATGAATAAAGCATGGACTAAAACAATTATTTAATTACTTTTAAATAATAAACCAATGCAAACTATTTAATAGGGTGCCAAATTATATGTGGCGGTGGCATATTTATTGATACTAATTTTGGGGATAGTATTGTTTTTTCTTCAAAAACTAAAATAAAAGGAAACAAAAAAAGAATAGAAAAATAAAATTAAAAGGAAACCCCTAGTTCCCCCACCCCCTGGCTTTGGCTCAGCCGGCCCAGCCCACCCTTGTCCCCGTCGGTCGTCTCTCTCCTTTCCCCCCTGTTCAACCGACCGACTCCTCCCCGCTCGCCCCCGCCAGATCGTCTTGCCGGCCACGTCACTACAGCGACCGCCCTGTAGCTCTTGCGTGGATAAGAGCGGCGCCACGCACGCTCTGGACCCTCGCTAGATCTTTTCCCCTTCCTCCTCTCGCTGATGCGTCCTCCCCCGCCATGGCGGCCACTGCCATCATCGTCGCCTTGCCGCCCGCGTAGCCACAGAGCTCCCCGCACCCAGCCACAGTGCCCACGAGGTCCACCATGCTCCGCTAGGTTGCCTACGTCCACGAGCTCGAGCTGAAGAGCCCCACATCGCTGGATCCAACCGTCTCCTTCCTCGACGGCCACCGGCGATCCCTGACGATTCCGGCGCCTCCCCGACTCCTCCCCGAGCCCGCTTGTGCTCAACTACAGGGCCTCCGTGAGCCCCTCTCCCCTCCCCCTCTTTTCCCTGAACGATTCCGTCCCCGTAGCTCCCTTCGTCATAGCCATGTTTTTGCTGCCACCGGACCTTGCTGGGCCGGCGATTTCGTCCGCCCCCGCCGCGGTCTGGCTGCTCCTGCCCCGCACTCTCTCTGGTCGTCCAGGCCACACTCGCCGTGATCCCGACCGTGCCCCCTCGCGACCAAGGCCGCGTCGCCCTCGCTCACCACTGTTCGCGGCCTCGCGTCCCTGCTGCCCGCTATATTTTGCTGCTGCACGCTGCCTTCCACCACGCCGGCCATCGCTTGGGGCCCTGCTCCGCATCACCGTCGCCACTGGCGCCCACGGTCGTTGCCCCGCGACGGCGGATCGCGCCCGCCCGCTTCCCCTGTGCGCGCTCGCCGCGCTCAGGCCTCGCCTCGCGCGCGCGCGTGGCCGCTGCCCGCCGGTCGGCCTCCACCAGCTCCTGGCTACTGCTGCTGCC
>NC_041388.1:611580563-611611947 GCF_002162155.2 Triticum dicoccoides | reverse complement strand
CCCTGCCGTCGTCGCCGACGGCCGGCTGCACCAGCCGCGCCGCTCGGCCCCGCTGCCGGCCGCACCTCTCCCGGTCGCATCGCCGCCTTCACCTCGCCCCGCCTCCTCCTTCAGTCGCACCCGACCACCAGAGCCCGAGCCACCCCTGGTGCCATGCATGCCCAGGGCCGCACGCTCTAGCGCCCGCACGTGCGCCCCGGGGTGGAGCCCCGTTTAGCTCCGCTCCCACAGCCCAGTAACCCGCCCCATTGCCTCCCCTGTGTCACTGACCGCAGGGCCCATGCCCCTGTTTTATATAAAAAAGATTAAAAAGAAATGAAAATAATTAGCTAATTAATTAACTTAACTGATGAGGTTTAATTAACCTAATCGTATAGTTAAACTAATTACCCACATTTAATTAACCGACAAATTAGTCTAATTGTTGTTAATTAGTTAACAGTCATTGACGAACGGGCCACATCTGCTAGTTTGACCGATCAACGGTCAGAGTTGACCACTGATGTCAGGCTGACATCATGCTGACATCGTAATTGTATTTTCTAAATTAATTAATTCTGTTAATCCGAAAGATGGTTTAAATCTTTAAAAATTAATACAAAATAATCCGTAGTTCAGATGAAAAAACTTTGTACATGAAAGTTGCTCAGAATGACGAGACGAATCCAAATACGCAGCCCGTTTGTCCGCCACACATCCCTAGCATAGTGAACACACAACTTTCCCCCTCCGGTTCTTCTGTCTGAAAACACGAAACACTGGGAATACTTTCTCGGATGTTTCCCCCCTTCGCCGGTATCACCTATCCCTGCGTTAGGTCACCCCTAACACAACGTATTGTCGCGTCTTGCTTTGTGTTACATTTGATTGCTCTGTTATTTATTGTGTTCCCCCTCCGTTACTTCTTTTTGGTAGACTCCGAGACTACTGCCGATGTTCGTGTGTTCGACTACATTGAAGATGACCCCTCGTTGCCAGAGCAAGCAGGCAAGCCCCCCTGATCACCAGATATCGCCTACTCTTCTCTCTACTGCTTGCATTAGAGTAGTGTAGCATGTTACTGCTTTCTGTTAATCCTATTCTGATGCATAGCATGTCATTGTTGTTACAGCTGTTTGATACCTTACCTGCAATCCTAAATGCTTAGTATAGGATGCTAGTTCATCATTAGTGGCCCTACATTCTTGTCTGTCTGCCATGCTATACTATCAGGTCGTGACCACTCGAGAGGTGATCACGGGTATATATTATATACTTTATACATATTACATGTTGTGACTAAAGTCGGGTCGGCTCGTTGAGTACCTACAAGTGATTCCGATGTTGGGGGTTGAAGGGGCAAGTGGTTCCACCCAAGTAGTGGGGGCCTGGGTTCCCGATGACCCCCGACTGTTACTTTGAGGCAGAGCGACAGGGCAGGTTGAGACCACCTAAGAGAGAGGTGGGCCTGGCCCTGGTCGGCGTCCGTGGATAATTCAATTAACACGCTTAACGAGATTTGGGTATTTGATCTGAGTCTGGCCACTGGCCTATACACACTAACCAACTACGCGGGAACAGTTGTGGGCACTCGACGTCGCGATATCAGCCGAAGCCTTCGTGACATCATCGACTGAGCGGTGCGCACCGGGTTGGACTGGAACGCCTGCTCTTGTATAAGGGAGGCTAGGTTGCTCGCCGGCCACGTACGCAACGTGCAGGTGTGCAATGGGTGATGGGCCCAGACCCCTGCACCATAGGATTTAGACCGGCGTGCTGACCTCTCCGTTGTGCCTAGGTAGGGCTGCGATGTGTTGATCTACCAAGGCCGGGCATGACCCAGAAAAGTGTGTCCGGGCAAAGGGGATCGAGTGTGTTGGGAATGTGGTGCACCCCTGCAGGGAAGTTTATCTATTCGAATAGTCGTGTCCCTCGGTAAAAGGACGACCCGGAGTTGTACCTTGACCTTATGACAACTAGAACCGTATACTTAATAAAACACACCCTTCCAAGTGCCAGATACAACCGGTGATCGCTCTCTCACAGGGGGACAAGGGGAGGATCACCGGGTAGGATTATGCTATGCGATGATACTTGGTTAACTTACCATCTACTCTCTTCTACTGCTTCAAGATGGAGGCTGTCAGAAGCGTAGTCTTCGATAGGACTAGCTATCCCTCTCTTATTCTGACATTCTGTAGTTCAGTCCACACATACTACCCATTTCATTGATACCAATGCATATGTAGTGTAGATCCTTGCGTGCGAGTACTTTGGATGAGTACTCACGGTATGATGGAGTCTAGGAGCCAGAGGATCCCGAGGATGATTCTACGTGGAGTTCGACTTCGAGGAGTAGCTAGGTGGTCCCAGGCAGGAGGCCTTGCCTTTTCGATCGTTACTACTTTTGTGCTAGCCTTCTTAAGGCAAACTTGTTTAACCTATGTCTGTACTCAGATATTATTGCTTCCGCTGACTCTTGTGTATTCGAGCTTATGTATTCGAGCCCTCGAGGCCCCTGGCTTGTAATATAAAGCTTGTATTATTTTAATTTGTGTCTAGAGTTGTGTTGTGATATCTTCCCGTGAGTCCTTGATATTGATCGTACACATTTGCGTGTATGGTCAAATCGGGGGCGTCACATACATATCATCAAAATATTGAACGAATACCAAATTCACATGATTACTTATGACAATACTTTTCCCATGTCCTCCAGAACAAAAGTAACTACTCACAAATCATATTCATGTTCAAGATCAGAGGGGTATGGAATAGCATTAAGGATTTGAACATTTGATCTTCCACCAAATAAACCAATTATCATCAACTACAAGATGTAAGCAACACTACTAGCAACCCATAGGTACCAATTTGAGGTTTTGATGCAAAGATTGATTACAAGAGATGAACTAGAGTTTGAGATGAGATGGTGCTGGTGAAGATTTATAATGAATATTGGTCCTCCCATGATGAGAGTGTTGTTGGTGATGTTGATGGCTTCGATTTCCCCCTCCTAGAAGGAAGTATCCCCGGAGGAATCGCTCCGCTGGAGAGCAAAAGTGCTCCTGCCCAAGTTCCGCCTCGAGTTGGCGGTGCTCCATTCCAAAAATCCTCTCTTTATTTTTGTAAGGCAAATGGGCTTATATACCATAAGATGGGCACCGGAGGCTGGCCAGGGGCCCCACAAGCCACCAGGGCGCCCCCTGGTGCCTCATGAGCACCTGGGTTGCCCCCTCTGGTATTTCTTTTCACAAATAATTTTTATTTATTCCAAAATAATTCTTCATGAAGTTTTAGCTCATTTGGAGATGTGCAGAATAGGTATCTCTAACATAGCCTTTTCAGGTCCAGAATTCTATGTACCGGCAATCACCCTCTTCATATAAATTTTGCAAATTAAGAGAGAAAATGCATTAGAATGGTACCATAAAGTATTATATTGATAAAAAACATTATAAATAACAATAGGAAAACATGATGCAAAATGGACGTATCGGCGGGCACCACGCTACCGTCCCTGGCTGGCTAGCTCGAAGCGTCTGTCACCCATCGTCCACATCCACGACTCGAGTGAGCTATCTGCGGCTCATCATCTACATCCCTGGCTCACGTGCATCCACCATTTGTTGTCCATGTCTAGTGATAAGAGTAAGCAGACATTCGTTGATGTAATGACGATTCCAAAACAAGCATTGAAGGATCATTGAAGCATACATCATGTAATTCGGGGCTACCCGAACTCAGAATATCAAGTATTTTAATTTGTGGGTTTCAGTTTCGTGGGAGATATTTCGGGTGTTGTTATAGAAAACCTATATTTTAGATAACCCAAGTTACTCAATCCAAAATTTTGGGTAAACCCTAACGCCACGGGGCTAACTGCAACTCCAACATGTAAATCTCCCCTTAGCAATGTGTTTGGTTCGAGGAAATTAGAGATGGGGAATGGGAGTTGAGACGTGAGAAGATTAGAAGTCCTTACTTAGAGGGAATGCTAGTTTAAGTGAAAAGGGACGAGAGTTGAGAGAGCCTATTCTCACATATTTCTTTACATGGGGTATCCTGTTAATCCATGGGCAAAGTTCCAACTCATGCTAATTCCCATCATATAAAAAACGGGTGAACGGGAGTAAAAGTCTACTTCCCATGTCCAATCCTTAAACAAACCCGCTCCTGCAAACACACATTCCCCTGCCCCAGTGATTACCAAACATGTTGTAAAAGTTGTTTTACGGCATGACCATAGAATATAGGGGAAGTTGTCACATAGCTACTTTTCCCAGTTCGTGTACAACCTTTTCTCCTAAAATAACATTTCCTATTTCCCACTAAACATCGTTGGGCCCGGCAAGTCAGTGACACAACGCTGGAAGGTGTGGCGACGGCTGCCGGAGCAGTTAGGCGGCACGACAGGGGAGGTGCGGCAGCAACACCATGAATGGTTGAAGGGGTGGGGCAGGGCGACAATGCAGGGCGTGTGCTGTGAACTTTCAGGCGGTTTTTAGAGCATCTCTAACAGATCCCTTAAAAAGGCCAAACCTATAAAATTCCGGCGGATTTATGGTCCTGGACCAATGTTGTGTCCAGAACAGACCCTGTAAAAGTTCGATGAACCATAAACGTTTTACAGGCCACCAAAAACGCGAGCCTCCGCCCCTACTTATACAGGTCTGAGAGGACAATATACAAGCCATGAACTGGGTCCTTCTGCTGCCCTCTCCTCCCGCGGCGCCGGCCGTACCACCCGTCTCCAGCCATCGATTTCTCCCAGCTCCAACTAAATTCTGCATTGTAGAAGGATCGAGCGCGTGCTTGCTGCCATAGCTGATCCCGTCAACGCGGGAGAGAGGAACGGGATGCGGCGGCCCCGTGACACCGGCGGCTCCGTATTTGGCAGCTACGCGGATGGGAGCTAGCTAGCTCCTAGGTCGATCGATTAGAGCATCTCCACTCGCCCCCAACAGGCCCCCAAGCCCCCTTTTTATCGCCGATGTGAAAAAATGGCCCAGTCGCGCCCCCAGAAGCCCATTTTTCGCCGGTTAGGGCCGAATTTGGCGCCGGCGGACCCAGACCGAACCCGACGCACTGGGGGCGCCGGGCGAAACAATTTTGGTGCGAATCATGTGGACCAGCCGAGTCAGCGACTGGGCCAGCGACTGGGCGCCTTCGTCGTCCTCATCGCCTCGGTTTCCCGCGGGAATCAATGCGAAGACTGCCGCCGGTCAGCTTTCCATTGATTCCTCACGGGCGACGCAGTGAAGGCGTGTCGACACACGTCCCACCCCCTCCCGCCACGCGCACACACGGCTGCTGCCTGCTCGCCGCCCACTCGCTGCTATAAAAGCCGCCCCTCCCTCGCCGGTGGCCGCACACTCCCTCGCCACAACCCCTTTCCTTCTCTCACCGCCGACGCCCCTCTCGCCCTCTCGCCGCTGACACCCCTCTCCCCTCTCTCCCTCATCCACCATGGCCGAGCGCTACCCCAACAACGGAGCGGCGACCAATGGCTTCAGCATGTAGAAGGGCTCAAGGCGACGACGACGTAGTAGTAGTTTTTAGTTTGTTTTTAAATTATGTTTTTAGTTTGTACAAATATCAATGAACGCCTGAATTTTCTCCAAATTTGTGTCGTTTTGTATGAAGTTTGGCCGAATTTTGGCCGACTTTGGTTTTCAAAAAGCGGCGTCTGGGGCCAGCTCGGATCGGCGGTTGGAAAACCGACCGCCCCACGCCGATTTTATCGTCGGTTGACCCTCAGACGGTGCTATTTCAGGGGCTGAACGGCTGGAGATGCTCTTAGCTAGCTAGCAGCTAGCTCCTGAATCGATTCAAGTCGGCGCTAGCTAGCTTCTGGACCGATTCGAGCAGCGACGGCGACGCTGGGCGCTTTGTGCGAGCCGTCCTGAACGCTAGCGGCTCCGTATTTGGTCGCTTCGTGCGCCGTCCGCCGGTTTCATAGGAGCGAGCTTGCTAACCGTGGACACGGATGAGAGGAAGAAAAAGACGTTGAGAAGAATATACGTGAATATTTGGTTTTACAGTCTACGTTTAAGAGGTCTGCTCGCCGCAGCTCAAACCGATCCTTAAAATGCGTTTTTCGCGAACTAAAAACCACGTTTTGAGTTTCACGGGTTAAGGGGTCTACTAGAGATGCTTTTACCCGCCAAATTATATTGGAAGGACTATCTTCCCATATAGTTACGAAAAGGTGGGAGTGTTTTTACGGAATCCCGTATTTTTTTCTTCGAATTTATGGAAGCTGTTGCTGTTTTTTTTAACTCCCTATTTGAGATTTATGTGAGTTGGTTTAACGTTGCATGAGACTAGTACGGATTTGAGAATTTGGTTGATGGATCCGGGTTGTGTAGACGCAATTTTCATACACTGTCCGCGGGCGCATCCGGATGGACGGCCCATATGCTCTAAGTTTAATAAAAGGTCCTCCAGAGAACCAGAAGCATAATTAACCAATTATTATGAGCACACTATGGCACGATCTGAAGTGGGTGAGAAATGGGCATTATTTTACTGGTCCGGAGATGGAGATAATCGCAGAAAATACAGACAGCTGGAGCCAAGCCAAGCCAAACCCACTTCCCGGTAGGACCCGCCCACTGGATAGACGCGGAAAACTTGCGGCTCCCGAAACGTCTAGAAGCAGGCGCTCCGCGCGATGGAGATCCAACGGATCAGATCTCCCCCGACGGCGGCCCTCGGACCCGGATCAGACGGCCAAGAAGAAACCCTAGCGCCCCTCGCCGCCCATATATAGAGCCACCCCTCTCGCCCTAACCCCTTCGTACCATTCCCCTCGCCCGCCGCCGCCGCCTCCTCCTCCTCCTCTCGGCTCCTTCTCCTTCCTTCCAGGTGAGCATCCCGATCCGCCCCCTTCCCCTGCTACGATGCGTCGTCTGTGGTCTCCGATGGCTTCAGATCTGTGGCTTTTTGTCTGTTTCGTGCTCCTTTCCGCGGTGATTCGTGCTGTTCTCGTACGTAGTTTGAAGGATTCGAGCATGCTTCTGTTTCGTATCCGTGCTCTGCCAGTAGATCGGGTTTTAGATTCTATTATGCGCTGATGCATGTTGTTCTCGTCCGTGGTTTGAAGGATGCACGCTTGCTTCTGTTTCGTAGCCGTAGTCTGTTGGTAGATCGGGTCGCAGGTGTTTATTTTGAGCTGATGCATGTGGTTCTCGTCCGTGGTCTGAAGGATTTTCTCCACGTGCTAGCTTTGTAGCCGTAAATCTACCTGTGGATCTAGTTTAGAATCTCTTTATGTACTGATGCGCTCATGCTGTAGCCTTGATATGTATGATTTCTCTGGTATATGGTGTTAGCGAGGACATGTTGCTCATGACGTCGTCAGATTTGTGTTCTACTTATGTTTGGTTCTAGGATCTGCTGTGAGTCGTGAGTAGAATATATGATTTCCCGTCTGCAGTCTTGGTACATATGTTCTGCCATGCATGTTTTTGTTCAATGCAAGGTTTATTGGATCTAACTTGCCTTCTGTCTGATTGGCTTGAGTGTCACCTTTTCCTATTAAGGCCATTTCATTTGCTAAGCATGATGGCTCCTAAATTCTGTTCTGCATCTTCTGTTCTGACACCTGTTTACTCTGGTCTTGCAGTTTCAGCCATGGGTAAGGAGAAGACTCACATCAACATCGTGGTCATTGGCCATGTCGACTCTGGCAAGTCGACCACCACTGGCCATCTGATCTACAAGCTTGGAGGTATCGACAAGCGTGTGATCGAGAGGTTCGAGAAGGAAGCCGCTGAGATGAACAAGAGGTCCTTCAAGTACGCCTGGGTGCTTGACAAGCTGAAGGCCGAGCGGGAGAGGGGTATCACCATTGATATTGCCCTGTGGAAGTTTGAGACCACCAAGTACTACTGCACCGTCATTGATGCCCCTGGTCACCGTGACTTCATCAAGAACATGATCACCGGTACCTCCCAGGCTGACTGTGCTGTGCTCATCATCGACTCCACCACTGGTGGTTTTGAGGCTGGTATCTCGAAAGACGGCCAGACCCGTGAGCACGCCCTCCTTGCTTTCACTCTTGGAGTGAAGCAGATGATCTGCTGCTGCAACAAGGTATACTTGCTATTAACCTTTCAATGCTTGTTCTTATGTGTAGCCATATGATGTGTTTACTGTTTTGCTATCCACTTTGATTGAGAATTACTTGATGACTGTCCATGTTAAGTAGTACAGAAACTCCATGTGAACTGGCTGCCATTTATTTAGGTTTGTGATTATAACATATGTTGCTCATTTGGTTAGTTACATCTTAATTCACAGTACTACCACTATTTTGCTATATACTTCAGAATCAGTAAAATGCACATGTTCACAAGTAGTACTGAATTGCCAGTGTCAATCCTGGTTGTTTCATAGCATTTCTTCACTGAGTATGAGTAGGTCACTAGAGGAGATTTCTTAGCATTACTTCACTAAGTGGGATCTTCATTTGGTACCGACTTTGTTATATATTGCTACCTCTGATTGAACTGTAAAATTGTCTTCTACTTAGTTATGGAGGTTGTAATTTAAAAACTAAATAGTTTGTTTGCCTATTATACTTGTTCTGTGGAACTTGCATTGTATGATAGATGTGCTGCTAAACACACTTCTTGTTATTGTTACATGCTAGTGATTTACTAGTTCACCATATCTGTTTTAATCTGATGTGATTGTTCTTATGATCTGTCACAGATGGATGCCACCACTCCCAAGTACTCGAAGGCCCGTTATGAGGAAATCGTCAAGGAAGTCTCTTCGTACCTGAAGAAGGTCGGCTACAACCCTGAGAAGGTTCCCTTCGTTCCCATCTCTGGGTTTGAGGGTGACAACATGATTGAGAGGTCCACCAACCTTGACTGGTACAAGGGCCCTACCCTTCTTGAGGCTCTTGACCAGATCAATGAGCCCAAGAGGCCCTCAGACAAGCCCCTGCGTCTTCCCCTTCAGGATGTTTACAAGATTGGTGGCATTGGAACTGTGCCTGTTGGACGCGTTGAGACTGGTGTCATCAAGCCTGGTATGGTTGTTACCTTTGGCCCCACTGGTCTGACAACTGAGGTCAAGTCCGTTGAGATGCACCACGAGTCCCTCCTGGAGGCGCTTCCTGGTGACAATGTCGGCTTCAACGTGAAGAACGTTGCTGTCAAGGATCTTAAGCGTGGGTTTGTTGCATCCAACTCCAAGGATGACCCTGCCAAGGAGGCAGCCAACTTCACCTCTCAGGTCATCATCATGAACCACCCTGGTCAGATCGGCAACGGCTACGCCCCAGTGCTGGACTGCCACACCTCCCACATTGCTGTCAAGTTTGCTGAGCTGGTGACCAAGATTGACAGGCGATCTGGTAAGGAGATTGAGGCTGCGCCCAAGTTCCTGAAGAACGGTGACGCTGGTATTGTGAAGATGATTCCCACCAAGCCCATGGTTGTGGAGACCTTCGCCACCTACCCTCCTCTTGGCCGCTTCGCTGTGCGTGACATGAGACAAACGGTTGCTGTTGGTGTCATCAAGGGCGTTGAGAAGAAGGACCCCACCGGCGCCAAGGTTACCAAGGCTGCCATCAAGAAGAAATGAGTGCTCTGGTGTCTGCCATCGAGTTATCTAGCAGAAGTTTTAGTGTCAAGTCTTTTTTGGAGAATCTTAGTGTATGTTAAGTGGTGTTCCTGGGCGTTGTTGCACTTCGACTCCTGCACCTGTGTGCGAGCTATGATGTGTCGTTTAAATACTCTATTTCGATTCCATTATTGTGCTCTTATCCCATTTGTGGTTTTGTCTGCCTGTGTTGAATGCTCTTAATAGATGGATATGATTACCTGCTTTCCCGTTGCAATTTCACTCTGCTATCATGCTGGGGTGAATACTGCTTTGTGATGATGAGCTTGTTTCCTGCCATTTGATTTTGTGTGTGCCTCTCTCACCTTGGGCTTCTTGAGGTCGACCTTTCTCAAAGTTGCCCAGTCAGAGGCGCATAGTGATTCGTTAGTTCTGGCCTTGTGCTTCAGGTGCATCTCAGTTTTGGCAACTTGAGATGCCACATTGTTTTTGGCTATGCTTCCATTGTCTTGACTTTGTGCTTATCTCAAAACATTTCTGCTCATTGCCTTTTGATTATAGTGTTAGAGTTGAGTTCTGAAAATTTAATTTTTGGCATGCTTATTTTGGCTGCAAGTTCAAGCCCCCTGTTTCAGGGAGAATGAAGCAGAGACTTTGTATAATATTGTGCTGCTTATTGCCCAGTGATTTTAGTAGTATGGTTGAATTCAGGTGCTTGATTTATTTACTTAGCAACTGCCTTTGTTGCATGCCATCTTAAATTTGAATTACCTGTGGTTTTCCGATGATGATTCTGTCTGCAAAACAGATGCTCTGTGGACTCAAGCCCCCTTTTCAGGGAGAACCGCTTGAGGAAGCAGATGTAAAATGACATCAAATGACAAATCTGAGGCATTCCATATTGCGCTTCCTAGTATTATAATGTCAATCGACAAATCTGCTGTATTCCATGACATTGTTCTCCCTGGTGAAGCAAAAGGCTATGATGAGAAAAGTCATGCACCACTCTGAAGAAATTTTTCTCTTTGTGCTGATAAAGCAAACTTACAACCCATTTTACATCTGAGCCACCTCATGGAGACCTACTTTCGTATTTTTTGTTTATTGTCTCGGCATAGATGTCTTCAGAAACTGTTTCCAGATTTAGCCATTGGGAAAATACTTTAGTTTTGAACAAGAGTCTTAAGATTAACTAGATCGGGGGAGTAATGTACAGAACCAGATGACGAGGGTTGCCCAACATTTATCCTACCATGATGCGGACTGAAATTACATTGAGGTTAAATGATGGTTATATTTTCATTACTCCGTAATCTTGAATGGTATTTTTTTCCTATTGGTGGCTTTCTGAACCTCGTTTCATTACATCTGAATTACTTGTTCTGGGTTTATCATTCTGTCTGCAAAATGGATGCTCTGTGGAAGCAAAAAGGCTATGATGAGAAAAGTCATGAACCACTTTGAAGAGATTTATCTCTGTGCTGATAAACAAACTTTACAACCCATTGTAAATCTGAGCCACCTCATGGATACATATTTTGTATTTTCTGATTTTTTATCCTATATTTTCGACGTAGACGTCTATTTGTTTTTAGGAATTGTTTCCAGCTTTTGCCTTCAGGTAAATTCTGTAGTTTGAAAATAGAAGTCTTGAAGGTTAACTGGATTTTAGGGATAATGTACAGAAGCAGATGATGAGGGTAGCCTATGAGCGGTCCTAAGATGATGCTTACTGAAATTACATTAAGGTCAGATACATTTGCCGCTGATGGGTCCTCTTTCCGATCCCCCTTCCTAACTTCTTCTTATTTCCAACCCCCTAATCCTGAACGGATTTCTCCTTCCTATTTTGAATGGGTCAGTCTAAACATATGGAGTGCCCTCATCTGATACCTGTGTTTTCCCCCTCTGCAGCTCAGTATCTGGTTTCGTGAACCTTGTTGCATTTCATCTGAATTAGTTGGTTTTCCGATGATGATTCTGTCTGCAAATGGATGCTCTGTGGAAGCAAAAGGCTATGATGAGAAAAGTCATGCACCACTCTGAAGAGATTTTTATCTCTTTGTGCTGATAAAGAAACTTACAACCCATTTGACATCTGAGCCGCCTCAAGGATAAATACTTGTATTTTCAAATTTGTTTGTCTGCAAATTTTGCCATAGACATCAAGTGTTTTTTGAGAAAATGTTTCCAGCTGGGTTGCCTGTGAGCGATCCTACCAAGATGCGGACTGTATTATGTTGAGTTGAAAGGATTTGCTGCTGATGGTTCTTCCCAATCCTTCCTGTGTCTTTTAACAGATTCCGCCTTGTTCTATTTGTTGATACATTTTTTTCTGCATCTTTTGTGAACTGTGTTGCATCACAAGACAGCAGCTTTACCACTGCGCCAAGGCTCTCCTTCTTGCCAATGATGTTTTTGTCTGCAAAATGGATGCTCGAGCCCCTGTTAAAGGGAGAACCTCTCGAGAAAATGACAACAATCGACAAACCTGAGGCATTGTGTAAAACAAAAATCATTTACTGGAGCTTGTATTTTTGTTGCTTAATGTTGTATATATTGCTTGACGAAGTGTTTCATCTGTCCAGTTTATATATGGGCGCTGATCTGCGCTGGCGCACCGGCCCAAATTTGGGCCGGTCGCATCCGCGCCGTACGATGCAAGGCATCTCGTCCGCCAGATCAGCTTCCCCGCTTCGTTCCCCACCCATCGTTTCGAGCGAGTAGGAGAAAAATTCCCCTCGCCCCATCAAATCGACCCGCCCACCACGCAGGTCGCCGCCCCCGCCGCGGGTCGGAGTTCGTCGTCGCCGCGTCTCCACTCCCCCCCCCTCCCTTGTCTCCCCCATGTCCATGCTCAGTGACCATGCACCTCCTCCTTCCCCCCAATCCTTTGCATGCTTCTACTGCAGTGCCAGCCAACTCGCCGGCGGTAGCCCGACGACGCCCCCACAGTTGCAACTCTGAATGTGGTGCCCAAAAAGACAGAACATGGTGGAAGCAAAAATAATGATAGGATCTAGCAAAAACAGAACATGGTGGAAGTAAAAAAGTAGACTCAGCTGGGGATTCAGTGGTCAATTGTAGCAAAAAAGTAGACTAGTTTCAGCAGAAGAAACAATGATTGTAGCAAAATTAAGCACGAGATTCAGTGGTTGATCGTAGCAAAAAAGTAGACTAATTTTAGCAAAAAAGACAATGGTTGTAGCAAAATTAAGCAATTTAGAACCGTAGGATCTCCTTCCTTCTTCCGATGTGTCTTCTTCCCTGGGAAGCAGCCCCATAGCGCCGCCATAGATGAGCGATGCGCCCGGCCTAGAAGCATTGCCTGGCACGTCTCGTTGGTCGCCGCCGGTGGCTGCCCTCACCACTAGACGGCAAGGGTCACCGCTGTCATCTTTGTTGAGAGAAAACCTATATCACTTTCATTAGATGATTGTAGGCATTTATACAAGGAGAAGGGATGTGATGAAGAGGCATCCATTCGGGAGAGATGGCAGTTACAAGAGGAGACTTACCCCATAATTAACTCATGTTAATTAAACTCTAACACTCTCCCTAATCTACACAAAAAATCCATGGGTATTTGAACCCGAGTACCTGGCATGCTATAGTTCTTTTAGTCTCTTAAATCACCCTTGTTAAGAGGCGCACTCCGATACCATTGATGTCCAATAGCTTTGATAGTAATGGCTGGATCTACTAATACCCCGTCCATTGAGTATAACAGAGCAAACGATGGTATAGTAATGAACAAAAGAATGACACTTGGAAATATGGTCCGAATAATTTCGATAGTAGTTCCATGAACAATCCTTTGTGGGATTGGATTAGTTTGCTCGTTGAAATGCCATAAAGCGCGAACCAACATCCGTGATACGAAAACCAAAATAAGAATGAGGAAGAAAAATATATCGTGATGTAAGTCAATGATTCCTTGCATCATAGGTGTTGCTGCGTCTTGAGATCCTAATTGCCATGGTTCCGCAGCATCACAAAGAGCGATTGTGAGGAATCGACATGATAATGAACGAAGAATCATTGGAATTTCCCATCTTTTTCAGCTCTGCTCCCAAAAAGAGAAAGGAAAGGAGACTGATCTTGACGTCGGCGTTGGTTTTTCCAACGAAAAACAAGAACATTCTTTCACGAACTTCCATGACAAAATGCTAGTTGCCTCGTAACGCATACACTGGAGCGTTTGTCCCATCGACGAAGACTACTTACTATACGCGTTTTCTGAAGAGCAACAACGGAAAAAAAATAGGTGAACCTGGATACCATACTATTAAAGAGAAAGATACAGACTAACAAGAAATCAAGGACCTCGTGAGTACTACTTAGTCGGCCTCATCAATTAGTCATGCCAATGAGATATCAAGCCCTCGATTCCAACGGGGCTACGGACAAGAAAGGTCCTTTCGAGATTCTATTTCCCCTTGGGTCTATCAAGCTGAACAGTTCGTGGGGATATAAGAAGATCACACTTAGACAACTTTCTACACTACCTCTTTAATGATCCGGATTCCATGACGCATAATTCATCTGTCCATATATATTCCTAATTTCATATTCATCACCATTTCAAATCGGGCAAGGAGAAGTCGTCGTGTTGGTTCTAGGATGGAATGATCTTTTGATCCAAAGATGCCGGTGCTAAAACCTCTTGTGTCTCTTTTAATAGAACCGCGAAGGCAAGAGCATTGAGGAAGCAAGGATTCTCCCATAACTAATTAATGCGGGAAAAAAACAAGATTTTACTGAAAAAAGGTGCCTAACCCCGGGATTTTTCGATACTTTTCTTGAAATTGACTGGATTTGGAAGAAAATGCACTCAACCTAACAAATCCTGATCAATTCAAGTGGTTAGTTTAAGGGGGTACATGGGGCTGACGCCGAAGGAGATAGGAATGAAGTAGGGCGGGCAGCTACCTAGAGATTGGAATGCCCTATCGACAGGGAATGCTGGTACCACCTACGGTGCTTGATAGTCTTCAATCCAGACGGTCTCGAGAGTACCTTGACCCATAGCATAGGGCTTGATGTGGCTTTGGGGCTTCCCAAAAGGTAATAGAATAGGTAGTTCAGGCACCATCATCAATATGTTGCTGCTATTGAATCCGGTTTTGAATCAAGCAGCAAGAGTCCGACCTCAGGGTCCACCATAGAAAGGCATTCCTCAGTCCTAGAATAGCATGCATACGGGAGCCATATTCCAATCATGTGAGCAGACTTCTTCGATAAGCAAGCAGCTGTTCGCGTAGGCCCGGATACAGAGGAAAGGGAGGGGAAGGTATAGAAATCTATCAAAAGAGCACCTTAACGGCGATGCCTGGAAGGAATCCCTCTTATTTCAGTATATAGGACTTCTTGTCCGCGGGACCTAACTAACTACCCGATCGATGGAAAATAAGGGCAAGTCAATACCAGATCGCACTCAACAAAGTAAAACGGGATGAATTCAATCGCCAAGACCTGCCACTGGCTGATTCCATAAGCACAGAAAGAAGGGTTTACGAATAAAAAAAAAGCTGCTCATTAGGGTCTCTTTTCATATCCGGCTATGTGAAAACCCATGTACTCTTCTCTGAAACAGCGTACCTACCTTTTGCTTTTTCAGATAAGTAAATAAGCGGACCTCCTTTCCGGAGATCAAGTTTCTACTGGACTAACCACGGGTCTTGATCACAAAGTTCTAAGGTCAATTCTCTAATGAGAACAGACTCTGTCCACAAGGGCCATCAAGCCAACTATATGGAAGGACCCAGTCCCACATTCCCGCTCGTGTTCCGTTTTCCTTGTGGTTCCCGTAGTCGAAGCAGCTTAAAGAAGGTCAGGTTTGGAACTCGTGAGGGATGTTTCGTTGCATGTGGATCTTCCGCGCCTACTTTGTCCTAAATTTGGTCACCCATGCACTTTTCTAGTTAGGGCTCGACTGGGTCCTTTGATAATATAGGTAAGTCGGGCTTCTTTTTAAGCAATATAATGACTAGAATCTTGAGAGGATGACTACGTCCTTGAAGCTACAAAGTCCAACGAATGTTGAATCGACGCATGACGAAAACAAGGAAAAAGAAAAGGTGACTTCCGTTGACCAAGGAAATCGAAATGTATGTGCCGGTAGAACAAAGATACCATTAGGTGATAAATTGATGCTGCCTGCACGCATAGATTCAGGAGATGACAATTTTAGCTTCAATATGAGATGCCAATGATGCATTCAAAAAGGAATGAGTGCTGCCCGAGTCGACCAAGAAAAGAGGGTAACATCCAAATTATGGACTACTGAGCAAGCTAACTGAATGGAACGGAGTGCAGGAGATTTCTGATTAGCTTCAGCGGAGAGGACCCTTAGATCCGAAGCAGAGTCATCATGGTCCTGTAACATAGAATAGCCTGCAGCAGTACTCCGCGATAATTCCGCCATTTCCTGAACAACATGGAGTTGAACAGTAGCTTTACACTGACAATCCTTCGCCCAGCGCTCACCACAACCAATCCAGAGAACCTTCGCGCGCCGATAAGCCTTCAGTCTATCATAAGAAGAATACTTGAAACTTACACTTAGACACTTGAGTAACCAATCAAATCATACATCTTGTGGCATGCTCACCAATATTGACGTAAAGTGAGGTGATCAGGGTTGATGCTGTGATGCGAAGGGAAGGGGCCACTCAATTCAATTCAATGTCGTAATCCGACCTGGCTTCTCCTGTCCGCACTTGGGACAGATTGATACTCGTTTTTTGCTGGATTTGAACTTGCTTAAAAAGAAAGGACTCAGCTTCCGCAAAAGTGATCAATGGAGAAGCTCAAAAGTCTCAATCCACCACTAGCTATCATTCAAGTTTGCACTTTTCGAGCTCATCCTTACCTTTGCGCTTTAGCTGCTTGTTCCCACTAACCCATTTCATTTTCTTAGCTGGATCCTTCATAAAGTATCTCTTATCGCTTGTCCAGAGCCTGGATGTCAACCTTAGCCAGAGCCTGTATCTCATCAGTCTCCATCTGAGCCTCAATCGTGAACTGAAGATGATGCGCGGTCAGCGAGGAATGAATTCGAAAACCCGTACTTGGAGCATTATTGCACTTGGGATAAAGTAGATGTCGAAACAGCTTCTTCTTCAAGTTTGCTATCGTGAGGGATGTCTATGATAATATGCTCACTGCATATGAGTTAGTTCATTCCATGAGGTCGAGGAAAGGTTGAAACCATTTTAGAGCTAGGCGGGGTCTCTCAGATGCAGACTAACCCATTTCGACGTGAAGCATCGCATCGGCTTGTGATCCTAAATCTAGTGATTGATTATTGACTTGTCAAGGGCAGGTTGGTGTCTTAATGTGGAGGAATTCCGTACCTAAGATAAGAAGTTTCATTTCATGCCTACCGTAGTCCCTATTTTATTGGGCATAGTCCCCCTTACCTACTCCCGAGAGTAGAAAATCAACATTTATGTCGTTCTTAATAAGAAAGAGATGCTCGGGTAGCAAAGTTGCCTACCATTAGGTATTGTTTGAGCCCGTAACTTCCATTAGGAGAGGCATCCTCGCTCAGTTTCAACTGGTGGTTACTTAAGTTTCTTTTCTCTGCCGGATTGCGTTTCAAATTCAGACTTGTCTTTGTTAAACAATGCTTTCGGGTTGCCTAGACCAGAGAATTCAAGAAATAGAGACGCGCATTGCCTAATTGGTAGTTTATTTCCCACCATAGCTTCACTCAAGTGGAAATCCTTTGAATCGAACAAAAAGTTCGTAACCGCTAGGCTGCATCGTCCCCTTCAACCAGAATCATCTAGATTACAGATTTCATAACTGCATTTTGCAAGAAGAGAGTGCCTCCCATTCTCTGGAGTAACGATAATAATAACACTCCACGTCGCCTTCAGGCTTGGATCCATGCCTTGCATCTTCTTCTTTCTCAGAAAAGAACTCAGATCGTTCAGATTCTTTGCCAGGAGAGTCCCCGGCTTTCGAGCCCTACTCGTGGGAGTTGCTTTATCCATCATTGCTATTGGCATCTTGGCGTTAAACAATTCGTTTATATAAACACTTTTGACATAGCAGAATCCTTCTCAGGTTGATTTGTGTGCCACTCGTCATCAGACAGTGAAACGTCCGGTCTAGCCCTTAGCTGAGGGATCTTCACTCCTGTCCTGCCATCCATATCCGTGCCCACCCGAACCATGGGAAAGAAAGTTTGTCAGAAATTACTTGTACTTGAGGGCAATGATAAAGTGAAGAAAATTATAGAAACAATGAAATGAAGCTATGGCTCGAACTATTGGAGAAGCCACCATAGAATATATCCATGAGCTTCTCAAGCACTTATTCTTCCAATTACTTTGTGACGATTTCAAGGAAAAGTGAATGATTTCAATCAAGAAAAGAATCATATGCTCGATCCGTCGTAACAAGAGGGATAAGAAAGTCTCAACTCCAACCGCGGGAGCATTTACTATTTGGAAGTGTGCGAACGTAGCTGGTGGATCGGGGAAACAGGAAATCCTTGTGGTAATGCCGTGGGAATAGGAGTTGTTAGAGCGAGGTATTGCAATGAAACAAATTGTTCAATAGATTTCTTCATTGCTAAGGGTAAATGGCATTTTCATGGTCAAAATTCCAGAGAGGAGTTCCGAGCTTCAAGGATGCCGGATCGCACCATTCATAAGAGAAACCCTTGGGTGCCCGATGAGGCACAAAACAGATAACCAGACGGTGCCCTGGGCAAGGAAATAACCATGGCAAGCCACGAAAGGAATGAATAAGCTCCCTCCGGGCTCTCCCTTCGGAGTTTCACGCCAGTGGAATTCACAAAAGCAGCGCAGCTAATGAATCAATGAATCCGTGGGAAAATCGTTGTGTCCATACATTTGATGTGCCTTTTGAAAGTCGCATTTGTTTTCAACAATCGGAAATGGGAATATTCCATTCCATGGCATAGTTCTCAATGTTAGTAAACGGAGTGCGTTATCAACTCAATAATAAATCTCCCCTACACCGTAACCGGATTACATTCATTCAAGTTGGCAATCCCCTGATCTTTGCTTCCGGTGTGCGATCCGAATTGACATATAATGACCGTAGTTAGCAGGCAATGGCCAAGGTCAGTGCATCTCGAACTAGTGGGTCACTATATCTAAACTATCTAATACAACTATGGAATGCGCTTTGAATTGCACTTCTGCTCGTAACCACTATGAACCGGAAAGGAAGGAAGCAGCTTTAGAGGAGGGATGCCGTCAAACAAAGGATTTTTTATATGCTAAAGATACCGGTTCAATATGTCATTTCCGAAACCGAGGACCACACCGCTGGGAGGACAACTCAAGCACCAAAGACAAAGGTATCGCTCGTAAAAGTGATTTTCATCGTAGTACTCGCTCTAGCGTTAGGTTCAATGCAGCGTGTAAATACCTCTAGCCCTAGGGAAGGGGGCGTGCCGTTCCCAATGGTGGAATTGCTTCTTGTCTGCTTTGCCGAGGAGAGCGCTCGCTACCCGATCCCCCTAAGCTAATGTAGTTCCCAGGTTGCCTACTAGATACCGTTTACGGCTATATCCGTGTAGGAAGCCGAGGAAAGAGATAATTGATAGTTGCCAAAACCACGTAAAAGAAATGAGATTGAACATATTTCAATTCAACAAATTCTGATTGTTTCATTATCAAATGCAAGGGATGTGGGACCAGGTTCTATTATTGGAGTTAAGCGGTGTAGGAGCCGTGCCGTTCCTGTGTATTAGCTCATTGTTAGCAGCCCCGAAGGGCGTAAAGGGGGTAAAAGATTTCTCGGAAGCAGCTCTTCGCCTGTGGGAACTTGCTCTTTTCTTTTGTTTTAAAATGCAACCTATGCTGAAACAGCCGAATAAAAACCAAAAAGTAAAGAGGTGGATCAGTTGATCCTTTTCTCGATTGAATGCGCTTTCTATCTATCTATACCGGTACCAGGAAAAGCAGAATAAGCAGTTGAGCACCAAGAAATTCCTGTTTCAAGTAAGTACGAAGGGGCAAGAGAGACTGTCATAATATTACTATGGGAGACGGATCCTGTTAAGTCAGTACGAATGTGATACGAAAAATCCTCTTCCATTCTTTCCGGCTGGGCAACATGACTGATGGGAATGTTCGCTACTGCTTCGGCGTCCATCTCATACATATGTTCTCTGACCACCTCCATATTCCACGGCCTGGTTGCAGCATGGATAAGATCCGACACAAACATAGGTGGATCATTGGACCGCGGGCACAGCGGCGTCATAACATCTTGTTTCTCAAGAGTACGTAGCAATCGGTCCTTCTTGGAGTTCAACAAAATGAACAGTAGCTAAATTGGAACTAAGGTGACCGATCATCCACCGGTGGGTAGAAATATGAATGTTGACTAGGGTCCCCTGTGCTCATTTGATTCTGAGTCGGCAACATATCAAGCTCCTAGCCCCGCCTTAACAACCCTCATAGTGTTATGTCCCCCGATTGATAGCTTAATACATTTCAGTATTTGGCTTGCTTTCTTCATTTTCCTTGCGTAGGTAGAAACCTTTCAGGGTGTGTCAGCACACCAAATTATATGACTATATTCAATATGCCCTGATGTCCATAGTACCGTACTCAGACGACCCTACCCTTCCAGAATAGTAGGATTACATTCATCGTTCCAGCTGTAAACACAGTTTCTAGTTTGACTGAATGAGAGTCATGCAATAGGCATCAGTAGGGAGTGCGAAAGCAAAAGCTAAGTGATCGGACTAACACAGAGTGCATTTCTCCCGGGTAAGCTTATGTTCCTGATATCTGATACCTATGTTTGCTCCTTATTTTATTAATAATTGATCCAATTTATACGAAAAATATGTAGGTTGAAGAAGTTATCAAGAAAAATGATTGGGATCTTTCAATATGTTATTCTTGATATCATGTTTTTTATTCTTGATCCTATCAAGTATGGATTCTAGATTGTTAGTTGGAGCATCCTGACCAGTCTAGTTTATTGTGATATGATCCCGAGGGACTCTTCAAATACATGTAGGGAGTCACACAGGTCTCCGACATATCAAATTGTATCTGGATTTGAGTCAGAGCATTTCCTCTGATTCCTAGCTCAGAAATCTTTGCTTTATTTACTAAAGATTGGAGCACACAAGCGCACACGCAGTAATCTGATTGAGAAAATGGATAGTTGCTGCCATCGATATTAAAGAGTCTGTCTAGTGCCAAAAAGGTCCTTCCAAGGCCTGAGCTATCAAATTCATGTGATACACACTTTGCTCTCTGCGGATCACACTCAGCTTACTACAACTGAGGGTAGGATTGGTTGCACAACGCATGCTATCCATTTGTTATTGGTGATAGGAAGATGGCTCAATCATTGAACTAGCATTGAACAACCTACTTCAGAAAAAACTTAGAGTTAACCATCTAGTGCGAAAGTGCTAGTTTCCCCCTCCCAGAGGTGAGAAGGGAGATATGAGCGTGGCGGTATCTTTTCCTCTTTTGATAGAAGCCCACATGCCCACTCTTCTATCCCACCTATCCACATGGGGTATCAGTGGCCTCGTGATCTCCATGAACAGAGATCACTACACAAAAACAACTATATGAAAAACTTGCTTGCTTCTTTGAATCTCGAAATAACAGAACATATAGAAAGTGTTTCTGTGATTTTTCCATTCTCTTCGGGGAACCTATAGAAAGATTATCAGACGGCTTTCATTCCCTTCAGGGGGGGTGTTCCTTCAGAGCAGTCCATATCATCAGATGAACTCCCTGATGAATCAGTTGATGAATCATCAGATGAACTCCCTGATGAATCAGTTGATGAATCATCAGTTAGCTCATCATAATCCGTGTCGAGATCCGATGAATCAGTTGATGAATCATCAGATGAACTCCCTGATGAATCAGTTGATGAATCATCACTCTCCACCACATTTTCATGATCTGGAAAAGGGGGCTGCCCCTGCCAGAATTCTGCAGCTCCCGGGGGGAGAACGTTTAAATCAAAAGGAAGAACAAGGGCGAGTAAATGATGGAGACTAAAAAAACGATTTAAGGTGGCATTGTCCACGGAGAAACCACCCCAAAGCCAAGTCACTATGGTATCTCCTACTACTGGTATGGCGCTAGCTAAGCTTGTAATTACTGTTGCTCCCCAAAAGCTCATCTGACCCCAAGGTGGTACGTATCCTATAAAAGCTGTCACAATCATTAATAGGAATATTCCTATTCTGCCGAGTATTCCATTCATTTTCATCATAATACTATGCTTCCTTGCCCATGTGGAACATGTGTGAGCATTATGTTTTTCCAACAAGTGATCCGACTGGAAGAAGTGTTATATGAGGACTTCGAGATCAAATAGAGAATCTGTCTCTCCATTCCTCGTGAGCCACTTATTTCTCCGAAATCAGAGATCAGAGTGATTTTCCTCCTTTTTCCCAAATAGTCGACGGTCTTACACCATTGGGATACTTCGGATAAACTGGAGTACATATATGAGAGACCGGTGCTAAAACCTTTTCTCGAGATATCTTCCAGATTCTTAGGGTCCTTGCTCTGGATCTCACCCCCCCGGCGCGAAAGTAGTTGGTTCCGTAGTTTGAGAATTCTACTAATTCCAAGTATTCCATTATTATTATTACATAAGAGAATATAAAAAGTAAAGAGGAGAAGACATAACCAGAAAAATTGTGAGAAGTAAGTTAATTTATCAAGTTGAGGCATTTCGATTTGGATTTCAAATAAGAAAGAAAAGACTCCGAACCGTACTTTTGCTATTTTATATCTATACAAAAAGAGATTGACTTTCCAAAATGGAATCTTTGCCATTTCTGATGTGAATGAGGGAGGTTGTCTGCCCGGGTAGGGGTGACCGGAACCCTCCCAAGTCATCGCTCAAGAAAGCACCACAGTCACACGAGAAAGAGTTTGGACTATGACGAAGACGAGCAAGCCTTTGTTGGGGAGTGATCGGGGAAGAGTCGAGTACAAGAGGAAGGTGGAAGGAAGAAAGCGCCAGAAGCGCCAGGTGCGAAGATAGACCATCAAAGAACTCCACAGCAGAGCAAAAAAGAGAAAGGCAAGGCTCGCAAAGAACAAAGGCTCAACCATCAGATCCAACACAAAGCCCTCAAGATATTTAGAGGCTTGGACTACTCTCTCTAGTAAAAGAAAGGAAGCACAATGGGTGTTGCTCTATTTCTTATTAGTGAGGTATTCTTCTGCATTTCAGTATTATGGGCATTCTTCCATTCTAGTCTGGCACCAACAGTCAAACTAGGAGCTCAACGGCCACCTGTTACTATGAACTTGTTTTCATCTGGCAGATAAGCTTTTGAGAAGAGACCACTTTGATAACGAGCTTTCGGGTTGCCGTATTGATACCGCCCTTTGGGGGAACAGGAGAATAGCATGCACGGGAGAAGGATTTAGGGAAAGGTACCCACCTTTTAACGGGAGAAAGGCTGCTTATGTGAAAACTTCCCTTGTGGTTTAAAGTTCAAATAGATCAGGTGCCTATGTTGTTGATACACCGAAAGATACTAACGCTATGCTCCAATGCGGGATGAGGGCCAACGATTGTGATGAGTGGGGACCTTAGAGCTGAAAACCTACATACAGTGACCCTTATGGGCATCGCCCTGGGCTGGCTATGTACGAGACATCAAACCGTCTCCCGGGTCCAAAGTTTCCATTTCCAGGCCTGATAGTCTTCAACTGAAAAAACTAGGACGGAGAACTAGTAAGAATTGTGCCTGCCATTCAATTCGTGACGTGGATGATCCGCCGATGGAATCGATTAGGTGAAACGGCTCTGCAAAGTTTGTTTGTTCATAAAGGCTGCATGCAGCCATGCAATTCGTACTGCATGGCGATATTACTCTACCACTCTATAAATGGTATATAGATATCTTCACTTCATCACAAAGAAATTGAGTACTAGCACGCATTGCTATGGATGCTGCAACCGCAAACAGGCTTTTTACAATTGCTACCGAAACGGAGCAACTGCAAAATGAGATTGAAGGGCACCGTAGAGTGCTAAACAACCAGTTGAGAAGTGTTAGAACAATGGATCCTGCAAAGAAAGAAGCGCGCATTCGCGCTACCAGAGAGCGCATAGAGGGTTTGGAGGAGAGGCAGGAAGCACTGCGGGTGGAGCAGCAAGTGCTCTTTATTCGTCTAGCATCTCGCTAGAATAGAAGAGTCCGTAGACTCTTTTTAGTTTTCTAAGGTTGGTTTAAATTCAATAAGTGTTTGGAGACATTTGTTTTCATGTCAGGTGTTCTTTGTCTTTGTTTGATTCCGATCTACTCCTATGCTAAGTGTCTTTGTTTGGTTTGATTTCTTGTGTTTGCATGTATGGGCTAGCCGTCAGTGTTCAATGCTTATGTTAATATAATAACGCCAAAATGTGCTGCAAATTCATGTTCAAGTTGAAATAAGGCCGAAGGGCTAAGTGTACTACTGGAGATTATATATTCCAGCTCTGAAGTTTCCTTTTGAGCCCCCGTTCTACTATGGTTTGGATTCTAGTTGAAGCGTGCGACCATCTATTCAGATGAGGATACCGAGTAAGAAACCACTAAGCGGAGAGCAAACAGATCAATCTCTATCTATGAGTTTCTCAACCAAGATCCACTATTCAACCAAGACCCGCTAACTAATACTTTTACGCGAGCTTAGTTATTGGAAGTTGCAGCCGAGGAACTCTTATCCCTAGCCACAGTTGTTGCAGCACAAGGCTTTGTCGCGATTGGGTCATATGTCAGTACTTTCACATTCCCCGTGGTCTCCCTAGTATGCTGAGCTGAACTGAAGTGAAGTGAAGCTGCGGGCGATGATGGACTGATCCCATGCTATTCAGGCGCCTGACAACGCTGGCTCCGACGGTGATGAGTCTGACGGTGGCTCAGATGTTTCTCTTCCTGATCCTTCAAGGTCCCCCGTTCCTGACATCGTCCAAAGGCCGTTGGCGCTCTCCCATCTGACAGTGCGGGCTCTGCGTGTCGCCTATGGCAACACTACCCGAGTGGTCTATTGCATAGTGGATCCACGGGTACCCCGTCGCTGCTTCGTTTTTATCAACATCCGGTAAGCAGAACGGACAGAGAACTGTCCCGATTTCTCGTAATGCCAGGCCCAAAAGTCCTCCATCCGCATAGCAACAAAAGTAGGCATTTCTTTGATACTTACTCACCTGTGGCTAGATTTACCACCATTCGAGTACTACTATCACGGGCTGCCTCGCACGGTCTTCTCGTTCATCAGATGGGCAGACGGCTTTCCTTAATGGGGAGTTGGATGAGGAAATTTACATGGAGCAGCCAGATCAAGAGTACCCGCGCATTCGCCTAACCCCGGGTTTTTTCGATCAAAATGAAGATTTTTTAGAAAATAAGCCCAAAAAGCATCTGACCTTGAAAAGAATCACCAGTTACTTGATCCATCCCTGCGGTAAGTGGGAACGAATGTGACAGCCGATGGTAGTAGGATTTCCACAGGTTGAGCTCCTTATCTTTTGACTTTTCTAAGGATAGCCGAGTAGATATACTCGAATGGGATGAATCGAGCACGAGAAATCACTAGGCACAGGGGAGCCGTAAGGAAGAGGAGTAATATCGTTCTAAAGTTCACAAATTCGATTCATTTTGGAATCGATAAGTGAACACGGAATCTCGTCTTGTTCCCCTTGGTTCCGAGTCGATTTCGCTTGTCGAAATCATTCAATCCATACGTTTTTGTTTTTTCGATCGGAATTTGGGTCAGCTGAACACTTATTTTCTCTTTCAAAAGTGGTGATGGTGTGGGTAAATTCCATCGATATCTTGTTTCCCCTTTCCGAGGCAAATATCGGGGAAATCACTGATTCATTGTTAGAAAGAGGGCTGAGCTATAAAATCTATAAAATGGAGCTTGATCGGTAGCTTCGGCCTCCCAGACCCAAATTAAGTTACCAACACGGAATTACATTTGAAACCTGACTTCCTGTTTGTCATTGGAAAGAACGGAAGAGCATTGTATTCCTCCTAGGAAATAATACAACAGGTAAAAATAAGAACGGAGAAGATTCGTTGATACGGAGCTGGTCCATTTTACAAGCGATCCCCTATTCTGCATCCCGAAGATCATACGGCCCAGAGCCAGAGCGATCATTACAGATATATAGGGACAACAAGAATCAGTAAATACCGGGGATACCTTACTAAGCATTTCCTAGATCTTGAGTTAGGCGTAGCTACTTCCTCCCCCCATGTTCTCCTGATTCCCCATCCTTCCGCTGAAGCTAAACCAGTATCAGTTGATGGCGAGCATAGTAGAGGCGGCTTTATCGTAAAAAAAGCAACCGGCTTTCGAGTAAAAAATAACTTATAGAAGCACTTGAGCGTGGTTTCGACCTATAGCCGGAGGGAATGTTTTTCAAAATCGACCCGATTTTGGGCATTCGTAGAGGGGAAAGACAGCCATGCGATAAGCGAGGGAGAGGTCTGTCTTCCCAAAGTAGCCATTCAAGGAGACAAGTTCTACCATTGTACCTTGACCTGTGGAACTGGAGAAGCTCCTTTATTGCTATAGTTCTTGTTGAACCTTTTCTAAAGTCAACAATTTCTGCAATCAGGGAGGAGGCATCGCCTTACTTGCTATACCTTAAACCTCATCAAGAAAGTAAGCCCAGCGAAACCGCAATCCCAATCAAATAAAAGATCAGATGGGCTGATCCCTGAGATCGGTCGCTGTTGATTTTCTAGTTTTTTAGCTGACTCGGGACCTTCCATAGAAAACCAAGTACGAGCAACGGTCGGGTCTGCTGCCCCTTCCTTCTCAGCGTACAGCTGCAGATTGGATAAATGGTTTCTCTTCGAATGTATGCTACAAGAAATGGGCTGAACCGATCTACAGGGAATGCAATAGCGAAAAGAATTCCACTCTATCTCATATTTTTTTATCCTTTTCAAGGGCCAACCCTGGGCCAAGGTGAGCGCATCCGGGCCTATTGCTCTTGACCTCTTCAGTTGTGCAGGCACAAATATGAACTGGTCTAAGTTTGTTCTTGACGATCCCCACAAGCTTCTCTTATCTACTTGAATGCAAATCAGAAAAGAGGAAGTTGCAATGCATTTTATTTTTAGAAAGAATAAAAGACACGTGGATGGTATCGATCAAGAGACATGGCTAAAGGATGGAAGTGAATTAGAATCAGACGGTCGTCGAACGAATTCCCAATAAATGGAAGATCTACGTGCAACGAATTTCGTATAAAAAGTAAAGTAGGCGATTTCACCGGGAGGCCTATTGAACTAGCTCCCATGCATGGATCTGCATTGTGTGCTTTCGCCGGGGCGAGAGTGAAAAAGAAATGTACCAAGAGTTCCGTATGAATTAGGTTTGCCTTTCCAAAGAAATGAGATAAGGAGCAGTAAGGCCTCGCAGAGCGTCAACACCGAGACATTGTAGAGCAACGTCTTGCAACTATGTACAAAGCCTCCATTCCCCTGGGTGTCGTGTTTGAAAGCACAGTCTTTGTCATAAACCGATTACCCTCCGCTCCAAATGGCTCTACCAAGGATCCCACAAAGTTCCCGAAACCAAGTTTCTCAGAAAAGGCCTGGTATCCATCTACTCACAATAATTTGAATGTAGAACTGAAGAAGCACAATTTCCTTCTTCGAGAGGAATCCAACCGAAGAGAAGCGAGCATCATAATAGCTTGATAAAAAGATATTTAGTATAAGAGGACGTTTGCGTCAATTATCATGCCTCTGACTGCTGAGGACGAGGTTTGGGTTAATGATATTGTGAAAGGTGTCATTAAACCGGGTCTGCCTCTGTTAGTTACGAGGTATATGCCATGGATCTCATCTATTCCCCTTAAACAAGGGATAACGTGGGTTCCGACCTGGAATCTGGACCCCCAATTAGAGTGTGTTTAAAGAGATTGGAGGAACTTTTCCTCGGTCTCCGTATCCAAAGATACTGGTAATTAGAGCTTCAAGTGTTCGGTTCTACTCTCCGTTTTATTCATAGTAAGGGAGAGCAGTTCAGTCCACTTGCTCTTTGGCCGCATCGGTTGAGGTTTGCTTTGTTCAGTTCAGTTAAAGAAGAGATGGTATCTTGCTTGTTTCAATTATCCGGGCTCGCCATCAATAGATACTGGTTTCTCTTCCGCTGATGTCGAGTCAATTGCCCGAGGGAGCATAACACTGCAGGCCGCAATGAACATGCCCGCCGCATCTCGGATAATTGCTCCAGTTGCGCCAATTCCAGTATCCGAGACAGAAAGCAGCATCCACATGAACTTTGACTGTTCATAATATGGGAAATTCTGAGGTGAAGGATGCCTGCTCAGGTCATGATATCACTGATCCAAACTATGCTACACCAAATCTGAATCCTGACTAGTTAGCGAATCGTGTGCTCTGTGCGAATGTCTTTATTAGTCTATTTCATTTAAGCCCAAAGGATCTTCGAATACTGACTGGTCGTCCCAATCCAATCTCCCTTCTGCTTATTCCAATTTTTCCTATTCCTAGCGAATCAAATGAGATTTCTGTTCTTCCATCAAGAGGAGATAGTTATCGATAAAGCAAAAACGAACCTATTGACATAGAATGCAATCGAAATAGAGACAACTAGGAAAAGACCGAAATAAGAAACTTCTACTCCCTAGGTGGTTATTTGCCGCATAAGACAGCGGTGGAAGCTGAAGGAAAGAGTGGGCTTTGAATCTAGGTATGCTTTCTAAGGATTGCGCTGCGCCTAGCCTACCTTTACGAACATACCTCTGTCTTTCAAACAAAGCCCTATGTGTGGAACTACTTAGATTTGTTTTCGAATTGCTTTTCTCGGGCCATCGAGAAGTCAGTCAGCGGTTGGCTTGAGTCCTCAAGTTGGTCTTTAAGACTTAGCAGGGCCCTACACACAGTACACCTCACCTTAGTAGAAGGTAGATTTCTCTCACCCTATGTGCAATCAAGCTCAGAGACTTGAGCCGCAGAATTCCTTGCCCATTGACTGAAGAAGCTCCCTACAGTGTCCAAATCGAGGGATCAATCCAACAATCTTCTCCTTTACTCAAAGGAGTAGGTGGAAGAGTTATGAGAGAAATCAAGCGATAGTGCTTGACCAGTGAGAAGTGCACCGGAAGTGTACTTCGAGCGATGGGAAGCTAGCCTGAAAAGGTAGAGCAGAGGTGCTAACAATAATAAGAATCTTTCATCCTGCAAGTTACTCATAATTGAGAACTGGTAATGTGGATTTTGTTCCATGCAGCTACACCTTTTCGAAAGCAAATTCGAGGAAATCGCTTCTTTCTTCCCATCCCGACCTGTATCACTTGACTTTTAGATTGGCAAACTAATACCAGGTTGATGACTTCACTTCTCTTGGGAACTTGCTTCTTCCTTCACCGAAGTTAGTAGTTAGCTTTTATGGGCAAGGTGCCATACTGGGAATCCAGTCAAATGGGCCAAAGCAATCCAAGGCAGAAGGCCCGTTTTAAATAACTAATCTCGTGAATTTTGCTACCGGGGGTAGGAAGGAAGCAGTGAGATCCAGGGAGAACAAGCAAGACCAAGAACAAGAATGAATGCTAGAGCATATGCAAACCCTAGATTATTGTGATGGCAGCCCGGTCAACCGCACGCTGGAAGCGGATGGCATTCCCAATACAAGCCTGCAGATCCCTGGACTCTATTTAAACATTGGGAAGTCCTTGACAAGAATGCTACATTAAGCACTTGCCACACTGACATATTGATGAGCAAGCCCAGAGCCCGAATCCGGATGCATGCTTAAGTGCTCGGAGGGCAGAGCCTGGGCCCCGATCGAGCCAATATGTCGATCGATAACGTTTAAGCTCCTTGTCCCCAAGATCTTCCATATATTAAGACTAGTTCGATCTGCCTTAGATAAACATATTCCAATAAAAAGGTTAAATAACATATATAGGTATCTGCGGGCATTGTGAATCAACTAATCTATCTAGAAGTGAGTCAATATGTGTTCATGAGTGATTATGCTGTAGGTGCTTCCCCTCTGTCGAGGCTTGTATGTATAAATGGAGTATTGACCTTAACTTTGAGTGTGGGTTCCGGTTTTGAGTGAATGGACTGATTGCATTGTTGTTAAGAGTGGGCTGGCCTGCTTGAAACACCAATGTGCTATAGATACAAGTACCCTTCCCTTGGGGATCGATTAACGGATTACTCAGTATCGGATGGGTGAAAGCCTTATCCATCACCTTTAAGCTCCTTGTATGCCAACCTACTGACAAAACAGGATTTATAGCTGCCTCCTCCGGTGAAAACGAACCAGTAAACATATTATTAGACCTAGGAAAATAAGAACTCGTCGAACAGAAGAACCGAGTACTATAGAATCTGAAACACACATATGCGAGCTATTAAACATACCATTCCTATTTATAAATAACAACATATTATCGCAGCGCTAAGAAAAGGGTTTGAAAGCTCTAAGTGGTACGATAAGCAGGATGAATCAAACGAAGTGCATCATGAGGGTTGGGGATTTAGCATACGCTCTACTATCAATTATAGGTTCACCTATGCCCCAAGAAAGAGGTGCAGAGGTGGAATTCAATAGATTTAAGCAACTTCAGTATGCGGGTAGCGATGCTTTTTGGAATCCAAGAGAACTTTGAATCGGAGGAACGACCAACACAGCTGGCATGGCTTTGTTGAATCAGGATTTGATGACAGGAACGTTGTTGAAATAACTTCTTTACCTCCCATAAAATCGTTTATGCCTGATTTCAGTACTAACAATAAATGGCTAAAAACATCCTATTTTTATGGTAAAATATGGAAAATCATATGGGAGACGAATAACGAATAGAAGTAGCCTAGCCTTTTCTTTCAGTCTCGGTCTCTAGATTCCCTTGTTCTTACTGTAGCTAGCACTTGTTATTGCAGTCAAGGAGCCAGGAGCCTTCAATCACATTTGAGCTTTACGCTCTTCTCCTTCTTGGGGGTCGGCCTGTAGTAGCAGGCGTACAGGACGAGGCCGAACAGCGCACCGAGGCCATTGGGGATCTGCAGTGCACGAACGAAGACAAGAGCCGGCACGGTTAGAGAGACACTCTCAAGTTATATAAGATTTGGTTGGAACCTGAAGATGGAGATATTACTGATCGTGACGTAGAGGTCGAATTTGATGAGAGCGTAGGACGTCCAGCAGACGCCGTTGAGGAAGCTCACCAGCGACAGGAAGAAGGGCATGTACTTGACGCTCTTGGTCTTGATCACTTTACCCTGCACGCAACCCACAATACACATTAATTCCTCCCCGCAAAAATATATATTCATTAATTCCAAGCACAGGATGCAACAGCTCGAGCGTTCCAAAAATAGATATATATATTTATTAGTGCTCCAAGCTCCATGTGTTCTAGGGCTAAGACTACGTTGGTGTAGGCTCCCCTTATCCTTCCTCTGGCATTCGCCGATCGATTTCTAAATGAGTGGAATTTCGATTCTCTAACTGCTCAAATAGCAATGGTTTCCTGTTCCGCATTGACCCTAGGATTGGCGGCTTGGCTTAAAGAATATGGGATTCTCTTTCCGGTGGAAAATGGCATCTGAAAATGAGACTGAGACCTACTTTTCGAATTGTCAGAGGCTATGAGATCCACTTTCTTTTGGAAAGGAGAAGGGAGAAGCAGCATTTCAACTGTGTGAGGATGGACTCTAGACCCACTCGTTCTGATTCTGTGATTGCAATTTCTCAAAATGGATCATAAAGTTGATCCTGTTTACTAACTCACTCTCGAAGTAGAAGTACCGGACCAGGTAACCAGAAGATAAGGCCACTCG
>NC_041388.1:611569802-611579865 GCF_002162155.2 Triticum dicoccoides | reverse complement strand
GGGGCGGACTCTACGTTGGTAGATCGAACTTTCATTTCTTCCTTCCATTTCATCTGTTCAAGTAGTCTCCTTTTCAAGTATATACGCTTTGATACCAGACTGGTGTGCATTCTATGCTTACCCAGCGAGCGAAGGAGCGAGCCAATTCCTCTGTTCCGGTAGAGCCAATTCCTTTGAAGAATTGTTTACTTTCTTGTCTTTCCTCCAGTGAACAGAGTGGAAGACCAGGTATCTTCGTAGTTGGCTCTGGAATGATTGCTTGCAGGATTTCATATTTTCCAGTGATCAGCTTAGTTGGAAGAGATAGATAGGAGAAGCGAATGCCAGATGCGCGGTGTGCCAATCAATCCAATTTTGTGAGATCGAGTCAAGATAAGAAGGCAAAATTCTTTGGAGTAAAGTCGCCTGGAAGAAAGAATAGGAATTGATCTAGCTATAGTATAGATAGAGTGTCAGATGAAATGCTTGACAAGGCAAGGAAATAGAACTTCCACATCCTCTGTTCACACTACCTGGATTGGAATTGGTTCTATCGAGATATACTGACTTGAAACAGGAATTTCTTGGTAACTGCTGCTTCTTTGAAGCAAGTGCTTTCAGGTTGGCTCTTCTGATATGTGTATTTGCTACCCATACAGAACAATTTCATTGATGAAAGATGGATGGCTATTCTCCACATTTGCCAGCACAGTGCACTTTTTCTTCTATTTCGTGATTCCTTTCTTTCTGTCGCCATTTGAAAATGGATTTCTCCTCCTGGTTTTAGTCACACACGTCTTTTCCACCTAGGAAGGATGCCCCTACGATCATTCCATGCTCTGCCTTCGCCCGAGCGGTCCCCAGGGAAGGAAGCCAATAATGGGAGTGTCAGGGCGGAACTTCATTAATGAAAGGATTTGCACTGCCCCACCGTGCCGCAGGGACGAACTTCAATAGCCCATCATAGCACTCTCAGTCAGGGGGTTAGGGAACTCTTGAAGATATCGATAGAATAACATTTCTTTTTCATAAGTTTCAGTGGACGCAGAGCCAACAAGTGCAGTTTTTCAGCGTAAGGTCAGGTTACAGAAAGGCCTATTTTGATAAGCAAGGCATTGCAAACAAATAGGTAGAGCAGAGAGCTAACCTAAGGAGCGAGCTTGTTGTAGTTGGTCTAAAGGGGGAAATAAAGGACTGTCCCGCTACTACTTCCTTGATTCCCGGGAAAGAAGGAAGACCGAGGGTAACTAACTCTTCCTTCTGAAAAATCTATATCCCAGCTCGTTTTCATCGAGCCTTCCCCCCGTTTGGAGTATAGCCAAGTGGTAAGGCATCGGTTTTTGGTATCGGCATGCAAAGGTTCGAATCCTTTTACTCCAGAGCATACTTATTCTAGAAAATAGAAAAAGAAAAAGAAAGTCTCATCCCTACCCTAATAAGTAAACGAAAGTAGATTTACATTATTTTTGTATTTCTAGGGGGAATGTTGAGGCAAACTTACGATGCTGACAAGCTGGTTAGGTGCCGAGTTGGATTAGACATCGCAGGTTTCAGTTTAAGAATTGGGAAGAGGTTAAGAACCTAGTGGAATCCACTGCGAGGGGAAGTGCTGAAGTGAAGAAAAGCCCCAATTTTGGAGAGGATTGCATAATTGGAGAGTAGAATTGGAGCAAAGCCGTGATCTGGTAGGCGACTGGTACAAGTGCTAGACTGGAGCTAGACAAGAAGCGTTGAGCAGGAACTTGAGCAATTCCAGAAACCTTAGAAGAAACTGGATATGTGGCAACAAGAAGGGCTTAGCCAGAATCTTGAAACAGGTATGATACCGGCACATATCAGCCTGATGTGATGTACCTGAATTCATTCATGTTCTGTGGAGTCTTTCTTTTAATATTCTTATTTTTTCTCAGTTTAATTAGGAAGCAAATGCGGTTTCAAGATGAACTCAACCTCGAAAAGGAATTCAATTAGCTGTGCAGTTAGCCCTTTGATCTTGAATAATTGGTTGAAATGGATATTGCCTGTCACTTGAAAATAAGGTTGTTTCATTTAGAATTCAGCAAGTTTCTTAGAAAATTGTTGTTAAACAGGTTGACGTTCCACTGGGAATGGAATAACAAAGGCTTTTGGCAGTTTGTGGATCGAGATGTGATTCGCTTTTTGAGTAATAGTTTCTTTCATTTGGTGTGCTCTTCCTGGAGCCGGTAATAGGAAAAATTTGGTGCATTCTACTTTGCTGTTATGGTATTTACAATCCTTGAATTGTTTGAACCTGACTCTCATTATCTGTCTTCATGGTCTTGAGGGTATTTTAGATATCGTGGAGGTAACTGACGATGAATTCGTCTCTTGCCTCACCGATCTGAACACGGAGTTTCCGAAGCTACAAGAGTGCTTGGTTAAACGGTGCCATTAAGTTTCAACTGTCTTTAAACTTACTACTTCAAGTGCAATTATCAACTCCTTGCAAAATTGTTGGCTTTCTCATCTACAAAAGGCAACTCTGGTATTCAAGGAAACATATAATTAGGTTCCACTCACTACGTCAACTAAAGCAACTGCATCTGGAGCACTTACCAGGGAAAATCGAATAAATAATGACGTAGTACGAGGGGATTTTTTTCTCACTATTGCCATCCTGTGTTCAGTTCCAATTTCGTAGTAGGAGACAGACTCAAAGTCAATAGATTCCTGTCCTTTTCTATAGAAATAGGCTTGGTCAAGTGCTTAAAAAAGAGGTGACCCGAATGATTTCAATGAATTGCTATTTGGTCAGATTGGAACAATTGGATTCGAAAGGAAAGAAAGACTGTGAACGAAGAGGGCCGCCCATGATCGATTGGATTCGGCAAATAAAGTAGAGGGCCCGCCCGTGTCACCACCAGTCCACCGAACCAGCTGTAGATCGCTAACTCTCTTGTCGACGCCCGGAACTTATGTACGAGTTAAGAATGAATTGTTCCCGAGTAGAGAGGGCAGGATAAGGATTCAGTAAGAAGGAGAGTCTACTTATGGAAATGCCATCCTCTCTTTCCTCAGTAACGGAGTGACTAGCTACCCCGACTTTTTATTCCAGTTTCATTCTTACTGGTGCAGGAGTCCAAAGTGCATCTTCCAACTCCCTAACTGCGTCTTCCATGAAGTTCGGGAGACCCCTCACGTGCCGCTGCCCGTGAGACTCGCCTTTGTACACTTTGCGCACCGCTTCGACTAGACCCCGCTACTACCTCGTATCCAAATACCTGCGATCTAGCTCATTCTTTTTTAAGCCCTGCAAGCCTAATAGAACCTTGTTTCCTGGGCCAAGTCAGCCTATAAGTAAGTAGGGCTGAAGACAATTTGTTTGTTAGTTTTTCAATCTTCTTCCTTCTATGCTTAGAGTAAGTGGAAATGACCTCCTTGATCAGCAAGTAAGCGAGCGGTAGTTCAGTCTCCGACAAGTGAGGCCGAATAGCCCCAGGTGTCCTTTTCCTTCTAAACTAGCTGCTCTCGCTTGACTCTTCTAGTGAGCAAGCAAACTGGTCGGGGAACAGGGTCAGATCAAAGTAAGGAATGGGAATAGCACTCACTTGTTGAAGGTAAGCCAGAAACAGGGGTTGTCCTCTCCCTTACTTAAGTCCTAGTCCATCTTTTCGTGCCCCAAAGGGGAAGTCAAGCAATAATGAGGGAACTTGACCCACACCTGACGAAAGAGTTTGGTTGCTCGAAGGAAGCAGAAGCAAAACCTGCTTTCTTTCTGTCCCAACCTCCAAGGGTTCCTCCCTGTATGACATAGTCCATTGGATTGGGGCAATGGTACACACCTATGTTTAGTGTCCCCTCTCTCACTTCCTCGTCAGATCCTGGTCCCAAAGGGCAATACATTGAGTCGGAAAGACGGGGGGCTTTCGTAAATTCCATTCTGTAGCCGAACTAGCCCCTGGATCAGCTCTCATAGTGGGAGAATCAGAGTCAAGTTAGGCGCAAAAGAGGGGGTTGACATCATTCGTCATGATTGGATCAATCAGACTCCCCCACAGGAAATGCCAAGGGGTGCCCTTTCTCATTATCATCTACCGCCCATTTCTTCATCATCTGCTGCTGCCTTAAGTGCGTAAAGTAGGCTCAGCTTCTTAGGTTTCTAAATATCTTGTAGTAGCCGAAGGTAGTCTAGTCCGCTTGTTAGATTGAATTGAATCTTATATAACCTAGTAGCTAAAGAGAAAATCATAATAGTCTAAGTGGACCTCTCAAAGGTATAAATAAGTAGACATTAGTCTTACTGGTTCGGTCTTTTTCTTTTTTTGTTATGATGCCCACATTTCATACTTCTCAATTCTTATTTATTCAAGGGTTCGTATGTACTGAGTGACTCTAGGTCTATTCAGATGCAGCTTCAAGAGAGCTTTATTCGGCCTTTGTATGACCGTCTTCCCTTCCTGTCTATCTCCTTCGGTCAGGTAGTTCTGCTTCCGATGCCGGAGGAGCAGGGTGGGATAGAAGGGTAGTTTCTGAGTTCGAGATGTCTGAGCTTGGAGGTTCCGCTTCTCTAATGTGATAATAAAGCAACAAGCAACGCCGCTCCCGTGCGCTCATCCCTTGCTTGTTCTTGAGCGCTAGTCATTCATCCCTAGCTGGGTTCTTGGGATATCTTGATTCTCTTTATGATGATGTAAGGGTCGGCAACAATGAATAAGGAATCGATCGGAAGTTCGCGCCAATCGATCTTCTGTAGGAGTAGGAGGTAGCGCGAATCCCCTCTTTCTTCGTTTAGAAGAGTGCTGGACCTCCACAACGTCAAATCATAGAACACAGCTCCTTTCGGTCGAACCCTAGGAAAGACGACTTTACCTTTTTCGTAGATAGTCTGAGTTCGAGCTACTGTAGTCTCCCCCGTTGACCTTCTTTTTTAGATAGAATCCTCAATGAGTGGAAAGGACTCCCAGACTTGCTCCACAGTACTATACCATACAGAGCCGCGCCCTTGTGATATGATAAGAAGAAAAGGGGCCATGCCGCCCTCTTTTCTTTTCCGCACCAAGCCTTCTTGTAAAATCGGGTGTATAGCTCAGTTGGTAGAGCATTGGGCTTTTAACCTAATGGTCGCAGGTTCAAGTCCTGCTATACCCAAAACAAAAAAAAACCACTCTTGTATTCGTAAGGATGCATAGTAGCCTTCAAAGAGCACTCTTTGGCCTTGAGAAAAGCCCCTTTCTCATCAACATCTCGACTTCGCTCATTGTTTGAGGTCAGTATAAAGGAGATCAGATCTGTCCCGGGAATCGAAGGATACAGAAATATGGAATCGAGCACAGATTATAGGAAACAAGCAAACAGAACAGGTTGGATCCCATCTTTAACTGCACAGAGCAGCAGCCTACTATTGATTGATGATCTTACCTTCCTGAGAGTCGAGGAACAGCAGATGAGATAGCCGAAAGGGGGGACCCCGGGTAATAGGTTTCCTTTTCCGGTTTAGGCTTGAGAGAAATCAGGAACTGAACTGAGCACTCCACAAGTATGGATTGGATTGGATTGTTTCATTCTGATACCAACTTTCATGCTGGAAGATAAGGTTGCCATACTGGGAAAGGGGGAAAGGAAATAGGATCCCCTCTCTTCTCTACAGGAATGAACTTCTCCTCGCTGACCACTGGCACTATACTTAGGTTAGGCGCAATAGGTGACTTAGGTTGGGTTGTCTGGATCAATCCTACAACGAATAGCTCTCTTTCCTTTTAATGGAACACTCACTAGATTCTGCTAAATAAGGATAATTGCAAAGATAAGCCGGGTCATCCGAAAATCAAGGAAATATTTCCTGGATTTTCTGCATGGCATATTTCCTATCATTTCACAACCTACTTTTTTTCTTAGTTAGATACTATAGCACCTTCCCTTCATGGGGAGATGTTTATATACCATCTAAATTCATTCATTCATTCATTACTTACTTGCTCTTCTTTCCCAGTGATCGGAATAGGGATTTCCATGGATTGTAGGCCCTCGATTGTAATGATGGTATCAATGAAAGATGAAATAACATGATACTATTTAAAGCAATGGTTGATAGAGCGAGGTCTAACCTTGATTGGGTAGACCGAGAAGCAAACCACTAAGCAACTGGACTGCAGCCCCGAGAAAACAAGCAGTTCGGAAAAGCAAGTCAGGAATACGGTGGCGATGCAGCAACGATATGCATTCCCGCAAGGGGTAGTGAAAAGCCATTAGGGGGAAGAGATAGGTTTCTTATTCTAAGCCAAATTACTATACCATAAGGAGATTACCATTATGAGATGACACTTGAGAGGGCACTTTAAAGTGATTGAACCCACTTTCCATGTTAGTTTAAGCAACAATATAGCTAGGGACCAAAGTAGTGAAAACGGCAGCTCCATTTTCCAAAACTTTCTGTCTCATAAGACTGTGAAACCACACAATTTGACATTCCCCTTGGGAAATAGGGAAAAACAGGCCCCGGATTCCGATAACTTATGTCTCGCCTAGTGGAAAAGTACACAATTGACTAAGAAGATTGGAAGGTGGTACGAAAATACTCATCGGGTCTTTCGTTCCAGCAGTCATGATATAGCTTCTAGCTTTGACCGCTCTTAAGGTGCCCGCACTCTTGGCTTGAATCGTCGACTTGTGTTTCGGTTTAACCGAAAAGCAGAATCCTATCATTTCACTACTCGACAGAGGCTCCTCATTCATCCATCGGATAGGACGCCCCATCTATGGACCAAGAGAACGAGATATTTACTTTTTTTACATCTGTAACTACATTCTCACATTTCTTTTTTGATCTCATGACTTTTTATGCGATCGAAAAACGAATGAGATCAGAAAGATAGGCGGACGACTTGACCATAAGGTCGGATGTTTCCGTGAGCAGTAAGCAGCGGATCTCCCCTTTTTGGGGGAAAGCTGGTTAAACAAAACTAGGGATAGCTAGCAGGTATTTTCTAAAGGTTCAAAAAGAAGGTATTTCAAAAGGGCTTTGGCAAAGGAGGTTCACCTTGCCTGCTTTCCTTGTCCTCCGTTCATCGATATCCTATACTGGATACCTTTGCCTTTTCCGAGTGGAGGCAGTAGGCTATTCTCGTTCTTAGCTTTATACGCCGAAACATGCCATTGCGTAGGCTCGTAGGCGTAATTCATATTCGTATTTGTTATTGGCGTACGTAATTTCCTTACTACGTCTATCGCTCGTAGGACTATCTCTAAATAGGAATCGTAGTACTCGTATGTACATCTTTCGTATTGTGATAAAGCACCTATGCCGCTAGAAATAGTAGCGCCTTAAAGAAGGCGTTCCAGGTTCTTTTTCCCCTGGTTTGTATCAGAGCTGACCACTGATAATAGGCAAAATGAAACATTTGGTGTGTTTTAATTCATTCTCAATCTTGTTTCCCCTTGCGCTCCGAGGGAAATAAAGGGGAAATCACTGATTCATTTGGAGCTGTTTTCTAACTGACTCATTGGCATGAGAGATTGGATGCGATGCGCCAGTCACTCGTACTACAATGGACAAAGGTCACCGGCAAACGACCGTTCCACAATGGAACTTGGCACTACTGTTTGCCCTAAGGGTCGACCCACCTTTTCAGAGAAACAGACACATGACATCACTATATTACGCATTTTCGAGATAAGAAAGTGGAGAATGCACTCTTCCCTTTTTTTTACATTTTAAACTCATGTTCATGGTCTGTTTTATTCCCAATTGTTGCCCGTGTGAAAAGAAAGAAGAGAAATTGGGCCATGTTTCCCGAGAGAGACTGCCTTCTCTCAGGCCAGCAGTCTTATACTTATAGTCGACTGCTCTATGACGATCTGACCTCTTTCCTGGGCTCTGCTTGCTCGTCTACGCTCCGACCAATTCAGTCAAAATCGAAAAAACGATGTTTCCTTGAAAAAGTCTAAGAAATAGTAGTAGTAGTAGTCAAAAAGTGCACTTTTTCCATATATTTCGATTTATAGGGATCCCTATCTTTATCTCTATCCACAGAGATACCTATCTATATATAGAGAGATTTTTCTCAAAATTGATCTAGACTATCCTCTATCCGGATAGATATGTCCCTATGAGCGACTAGGCCGATCTTTTTTTATATGTTTTGGCCACGTCCGTTTCCGCTCCGAAGAGGAAGGTTTGGATCTTTCAATCTTATGTCGTGAGGGATGTGACCTATGTTAGGTCCATAAGATACCACAGCTTTTAGTGTTCTATGATTCACCTCCGAATAATGAGTAGGTAGTTCGATCCTTTTGATTCTTATCTTCCTAGTAAACGGGGATCCGGAGCAATAGGTCGAATTACTATATAAAGAAGACTTTTCTACAAAAGGACTTATTGTTCGAGTAGGAAGATTTCGGTTTTTCTCCTTCCCTCTTTTCAATAAGAAGAAGTATTTGAAATGAAACAAATTCCTCTTCATTCTGTTGTGCTCAGCGAAGGAACTGCCTAAGCATACTTTTGCGGATCCAAACTTCTTTGTTCTTTCAAAGTCTTCTTCTTGCATATAAGAACGCAACTTTTGCAATTCCTTGGATTTGAGTAGTAAGCGGCATCCGCTCTGAGTTGTGAGTAAGCGGAACCATTCTTTTTTTGTTCTTCTCCAGATTCTGGCCGGTAGGAATTTGCCTCTTCTTTTTCCAACTGATATGGCCGATAGGAATTTGCCTGTGATTTTTCCAACTGATATGTCGATATAGAAAGATCTCCTTATTTCAAAACCGCGGGTTCTCGCGTCATTTTCTTTAAAAGATATTAGATCACCGTGGGAAACTTTCAAATGAGTAATGGTTACCAGTCCATTATTCAAACAAACCCTTCGATGACTTATCGGCTGCCTTGCTTGAGGAAGAGTGTCACTAAAATGGAGACGAACCGGAATCACGTCCGATCTTGTTTCTTGATTGAGTAAAAAAGGGATATATGAAGTTAGTTCTCTTCCTTTGTGCATCTCCCTTATGGGTAAATCCCCATAATAAAGAGACAACTTTCGTGTAGTTTGTGATTTGATGTTACTGTTTCGATTTTCTCTCCGAGAAAGATTTCTTTTAATGAATCTCCTCTTGTTCCTCAATCTTCGGAGAATACAACGTTGGATTAGAGAAAGTTCTCTGTTCCGAACATTTCCTGGAAGTAGACGACACGTTTTAAATCTTAATGCTGGCATGACATATTTCGTTGAATCAGTCTTTTTCGCCACATCGCGTATAAAGGGAATCGAACCCAACTCTTCCACGAACCCCCCACGAATGGCCCTCCCTTAATTCAATGAACTATGAGAATTCCTTTTTTCGTTTTTTTCTTTTCAGTTCTCATAAGTCCTTGATATACTAGCAGAAACTCAATACTTGACCGACTGCGTCACAGTGCTCAGGTAAAGTGGCAGTGGTTGAAAGCGAGCGGAAACGTCAGTGTTTTCTGTGCGTTATGATAGTAGTGGTGAAAGAAAATCCAATTCAAATATCTCAACGTAAAAGGAAAATCGTTTCACTTTGAAAGGAAAGCTAGCTATATGAGATCGAAATCACTCTATCTACGATATTCATTGCACCATGATTGAAGGACAATGAGGGGCAGGTTATATTCCCTTTCTTCTAATCAATTGAGCTCAAAGGCAAAAGGCACTAAAGATGTTTAAGATGTTTCATCAGAATTGCTATTGACATCGACTCGTCCGAGAGATTAGCAAGCACCTCAGGGTTGTGAGAAATCCATCCCCAAAACCCAGAATTGGATCTATTGTTTTCACTTTCTTTCCCAAACAATGTATCTGTTGATACCAGAATTGCTTATATTGCTCGCCCTAAGATGGAAAATGCGATAGAACCCACTTTACATACCTCCATAGGAGGAGATCCCTTAGAAGAGAGTGAAACAGGCAGTACAGCAATTCACAAGCCATAGAGAACGAAACTCGGAAGAAGATCTAGTTTCAAGTCAGCTAGGAAGACCTCTTTCTTAAATTAAAGGGAAGGGGTCCACATAAGCCCCAATTATTCCCTAGCTTGTTAATCCAACATATCAGTTGGCGTGTCTGAATAAGAAAGAGTTGGGCGATGGTTTTAGAAAACCCGAAACTAGCCATGC
>NC_041388.1:611550799-611569792 GCF_002162155.2 Triticum dicoccoides | reverse complement strand
TATATGAGATCGAAATCACTCTATCTACGATATTCATTGCACCATGATTGAAGGACAATGAGGGGCAGGTTATATTCCCTTTCTTCTGATCGATTGAGCTCAAAGGCAAAAGGCACTAAAGATGTTTAAGATGTTTCATCAGAATTGCTATTGACATCGACTCGTCCGAGAGATTAGCAAGCACCTCAGGGTTGTGAGAAATCCATCCCCAAAACCCAGAATTGGATCTATTGTTTTCACTTTCTTTCCCAAACAATGTATCTGTTGATACCAGAATTGCTTATATTGCTCGCCCTAAGATGGAAAATGCGATAGAACCCACTTTACATACCTCCATAGGAGGAGATCCCTTAGAAGAGAGTGAAACAGGCAGTACAGCAATTCACAAGCCATAGAGAACGAAACTCGGAAGAAGATCTAGTTTCAAGTCAGCTAGGAAGACCTCTTTCTTAAATTAAAGGGAAGGGGTCCACATAAGCCCCAATTATTCCCTAGCTTGTTAATCCAACATATCAGTTGGCGTGTCTGAATAAGAAAGAGTTGGGCGATGGTTTTAGAAAACCCGAAACTAGCCATGCCCTAAAGAAAGTGAATTCCAATCTACGTGAATCACGAAAGAAGCAAAGCCGGTCAAAGAATCGATTATATGCCTTCTCTTTCCATAAGACCGATGGCCTTAGTAACGTAACGCACAGAAGGAATAGAAGACAGAGCGAGGGGATATGTCACGAGCAAAAGGGATGAACAACTACCCCTGTATACGTAGCTTTGTGTAACAGGGGGAACGACTGTTGAGTCAAAAAGCTGAGTGAGAAGGAAGCAAAGGATCGGTTGTGGCGGGATACGAAGTGCTCTGCTAAGCCAATACGAATGTTTACATATGAACCCACGCCAATACATACGAGTAGTAGGGGTATGGAAATTCTCATCAATTAAAGGTTAGGGCTCGGTTTCCGGTTGACTTTTCGAATCCTATCCTCTGTTTCTGGTTAAACCAATTAAATAGGAGTATCCACCCAACTTTCATATGCTGTTGTTCCTATACGCTAACGGGTTCATCTTTATAGGCAATGATTTCATTTGTATTCCAATTCGTACGTATACCCCATCGCTTTGTTTACCATCCCTATCGTCTCGAATAAGGTTTCCTAGCCTAGCCCATCTCGGTGTCAGCTATCGAAAGAGAAAATTGGTCTAAGGGCAGCATCTACTCGTTCATCACTTGCCTCACATCGAAAGAGGCATGGCTTCTCTCTTCACTCACTCCCCTGTTTGCCAGCTTCAATAGCATGGAAGAAGGTGTTCAAAGAACATAGTTTCACATCTACATTTTCTCCATTTGATCTTGATCAATAATTCACTTATAGAAATAGAATAGAATAGAAATATCAAGAGAAACACTCTTCTTTCCGAAGATCCATTTCTAGTGGGACATCGTTTATAGGGAGCGCACATCCAATGCGCCCTCTACTCTTCACTCTTCACTCTTGTGCTCGATATCCTCTTCAACAAGGATTTGCGGCTCCAATCCCTTTATTTTTCCAAAGGTAAAAGATGGAACAGACCGAATCCAAGCCATATAATTGCTTGATGCTCAAGAGTGCTTAGTTGGAAAAGAGTTTTCTATGTCGTTCAAACTAATGCTCGATTTAGAATTCTATAACAAAAAAAAGAAACAATCAATTAATCTATCTCACCTATATTATGAAGCAGCTGCTAGGCCTGATAGCGAAGTGAGCTTTGTGACTTTTAGTAGGGTTGTATCGTCCGTCTTCAACATTCATCCATAAGACTTATTTATTCGATTCATTGTATCTCGAACAGAGGTAAGTCCAGCTTCCTCCTCTTTTCTTTCTTTTTGTTAGTGGCTTTCTCTTTTTAGAAGTCGAACTCTAGACTTGGCAAAAGTCCTATCCTTTCTTGTAGCAGAGCTACGTCCTAATTGATTGTATCATGCTCTTTCGGGTCGAGGCACCTCTAATGTAATCTTTGTCCAGAGGAAGGAGGACTTTCACAGAAAAACAAAAGCTGTATGCCAAAAAGAGCCAATGTGAATTTAGGTTCAAAAGGATCAATAGCACATGACGAAGTTCAAGTGTCTTCTCTTCAAGAGAATAGAGCATAATTGTAGGATTATATGGATATCAGTGCTTTTATTCAATTCCCGAGTCACTCTTCAACGATTGAGGAGATTCCCGAGGCAGTCTTAGTGCTATCGTCAGGGTCACCAGCCTACTGTACCCCTTATTCTGGCTTAGCCTTGCTTAAACAAAAGAGGCTTGGTTAGCATCCTTTCTATCAGGTGCTGTTCTTTGCTACCAACAATTCTTTAAGTACGCGGTGAAGTAAATAATAGTGCACCTGCTGACAGTAGAACCCCCAAGAAATCTCACAGTATAGGCCGATATCTTTGTGCAATGTCATTTACAAGCTATGCTCCAAAGTCTTGGCAAATAGGCTGAGAGAAGTACTGGATGAGATCATTTCCGAGGACTTATTAAATAGGGGTGCTTTTTCTACGAATATAATCAATTCCATAATGCTATCCGCTTTGACGAAGCAAATCAGATGACGGGCGATCTACGCCTCGAAAAGGAGAAGAAGTGGTTCTCGATACTGAGCAAAAAGTCACTTTCGATGCAGAAAGTAGGAAACCAAGGAAGCAGGCATTGGCAAAGAGTGAATCTTTATCTGATCCTATAATGGCTCAATCCGATCCAACAACGGTACTTCCAAAGGCTCCTCGGCTAAGAAAAATAATAGTTGTATTGGCAAGGCATGAAAGGGATTTTCTAATGCTATCCGAAGACGAATCGGAATACGGAACCAGAAGCCGTAGCCCAGAACCTTTAGCTTGAGCGGAAGGGGAGGAAACCGGCTATTCGAACTGGCGGGTGGGTGGATACCCTAGTGCTTATTGCTTTGTCGGAGCAGGGGCGGAGAGGGATTCATTAGTTTGACAACACAAGGGTGTCATGTGGAGAAAGAGAATGGAACTATTCTCCGGGTACTGGTACCGCTTAAGCCCAAGCAAGTGAAGAAATCCTGTAAGATGGACTTGATTTACTTTCCTTTCCGAGACCTATACCATATGGTTTGGGTATACCACTATCACCTATCGAAATGAAACACTAACCTGCCCACGACCCCCTATACCGGATACCTTTGCTTTGAAACCAATGACTAGTAGAGGATTTCGAGGAACAACAGCAAAGGGAAGTAGGGATGGGCTTTCCTCGGATTAGTATTCGGATTTCGCTGGTCTTGCCAATGGTTGTTATTCAAAAGAAGGGTTCGCACCGGCAAAGAAGAATATATTTTCTAGTTGTAGCTTTCGAGGAGAAGAAGGATTGAATCAAAGGGACGAGCAAAGGCAAAGCAATGTCATGTTTGGAATTCCATAGAGGAATCCCCAAGCAAAGGCCAGGACGCTAACGCTAACACTATTGATATTCCTAGCACTTGTTTTCGTAGGATGCCGAGGACTCTTGCTTGAATACAACTAGAGAATTCTCAAAAGAATACGACTACTCTTTACCGCAGGGATGCGTTGAGAGGAATCAATTGTTTAACCCGGTGACCGGATAGGAGCCGTGACTGTGTGGGTAGCATTATCAAAAGAAGGAAATTCGCAGCGCTCTAAATTTCTCTATTTTGATTCTTTTTTTAGGGATTGCGCCGTTACTGTACCTGCTTTCGCTATTGCTGTTCCGCTTTGCCGTTATCCGTCCCTTTGTTAGCATAATAGGAGGGTGCCTTTTTAGCACAAGACGATGAATTAACAACCTAAGCTTATCGGCATTAGCAAATTGAGAAATCGAATAGATCCCCGGCCGTTGGATAGGAGCACTGCCGTTACCGTGCTTACAATTGATGAAATTGGATTTCTTACAAAACCCAGGATCTTCCTATTCGTAGTTTTCTTACAAAACCCAGGATCTTCCTATTCGTAGGTGGTATACAACTACCCCTATCCCTATTGTTTTGATACATGGCGTATTGGCTTTTCGTTTTTCTAGCTAAAGATCCATCTTTCCTGGATTAGTGATTACTTCAATCCATACCCCTATGGAATAACAAAAAGCAAGGGCAGAGGGACCTGGATCTGGAACCATACAATAATTCGTAGGAACCCACACCGGATAGAGGGCCGTCCCTTCCTCTTAAGAGGTGTAATTCTGTTTGGGGATGACATTAGATAATCCGAATCGTAGTCCTCGCGGGAATGGTCGCAAAATGCAAAGGAGTTTTGTTGTCGAAGCTGGGGATCTAGATAGGTACCGATCTCGGTGGGGATTTTCCTATTTTTTCTATGGAATTTGTTTCATTCCTTTCATGCACAGATGAACCTGCTGAGCTTTGGAAGTACCTTTGCCCTGGAGGATTGTCCCATGATTGAGGGATTTCTCTACAACTATTGCGATTAAAGACATATGCAAATCCGAAACAGGGAAGTACGAAACTAAAGGGACTTTCTCTCGATGAACTCCCTAGTTCCTATGTTTGCTTTGAGGCAGTGCTAATTGCTAATGTGTGAACTATCACTATAGAAAAATAGATTGGAATCACTTCTAACATCAAAGATAGGAAAATCTGGCCTATTGGGTGCCGATCCACTCGATCCTATGCTATGCATTTGTGACCAATAGAGGTAAGATCATGAATACAAGATGGCGATGAGTCATGCCAAGTTTGGGGAGTGTTGCTCGTACCCTCATTGCATGTTTTCAAATAGGGCATACTGCCTGTGATTTACTATTGAAAAACAAGTCGACAGGAGAACCCGAGTGCAACCAGATAAGAGTTCGCTTTCGAAAGACGACAATGGCAAGTCTCAATCAACTGTCATTAGATCAATAGTAAACAGGAGATTGCTTTGCGTATCACGGATCGAGCACACAATAGAATGCTCGAACTACACTCTCCTAGCAAAAGGCAGGGCAAGTGAGTTCTACACGATATTCGATAATGAAACGAGCCTTCCTCCTTCCGAAACCCCCTCTCCTCGGCCCGGGATAGCGATAGACGTACGAATTCAATCAATGGCGATAATGTCATCCCCTTTCCTTAGATATAAAAGAATCATTCTGAGTGAGTCCATAAGAAGCGACCCGCTTTTTCATCGGTTCTGGGGGAAGACCAAAGATCTTGCGCGACCAGAAAAACTCAAAAGAGAAAGAGAGGTATGCACTGTGAAGGAAGCCCTCTGACCCACTCTTCCTTCCCCCTACCTACCCATAAGGTAAGTAGGGGCCTCGGCATCTCTATTTCCTAAGAAACCTACTAAAACTACTTCGAGAAACCTACCAATTCGAGAAACAATACAAACCTACCAAAAAAAATTACTAGCCTCCCTTTTTGGGTGGCTTCCACTGCTTGTACGAGTGAGCAATTATATTTCGGATATCCTGGGGTTCTAAGATCTCGAGCAGAGGAAAGTCCCGGGGGAACGTGTTTACCATGAATAGGATCTCCCTAGGCTGAAGGAATGCAAGAAGTCTGTCTATCTTGCATTTTAAGCCAGGGAAATCCTTATATTCTGAGCACTAAATCCACATTTTAAAGGTTTCTTTGTAATTGTCAGGCGGTCCCCCCGCTCCGGAGGAGAAGCTTCTTCTATGGCTATGGCCAAAAGGAGAAATAGTCCTGTTCATTATATGGCTCCTAGAATCCAAGGCATTTCGTCGGAATACATCCTGTCTTTTCACCTTTGTAGTCCTATGCATAGTAAGTACTATAGCCCCAATCATAGCAACTAATAAAATCAGACTAGAAACCAAAAACCAGACGGAATAGTAGGTATAATGTAAATTGCCCAATGTTTCCAAATTAGTCCAACTTCGTACCTTTCCGGCATAAACCGTATATCTCAGAGAGGTCGTATTTCTGTGGGTTGGTAGTAATGGAATGGTTTCATTATCTAAAATGAAGAACATTTCCCACCAAAAGATCAGTCCAATAATACCACTCACTGGTAAATAGCGCAATACTTCTTCGTGAATCTCCGCTATTTGAATATTGAACATCATAACCACGAATAGGAATGAAACGGCAATAGCTCCTATATGAACTACTGGGGAGATCATAGCGGAGAAGTCGAGACCTAACAAAATAAGTAAACCAGAAGTGTCGCAAAAGACTAGGATGGGAAACAAAACAGAATGTACCGGATTTTTAGCACGTACAACCATCAAACTAGAGACCAAAGCAGGGCTCGACAAAATAGAAAGTATCATGGTACGTCGTCCTCCCTTGAAATGGAACTTGAATGCTGGAGCAAGAAGACGCATTCAAGTCGATCTATTACAACCAGCGCGGTTGTTCATATTTCATTTTCTTCTTCCAAGCCGACGCTCTTCTTATAAAAGAAAGCACTCACTGAATTACTTACTGAATCTCGTCTTTCTCTCGGCGCCGAGAATTTTTGACGTGTCCGGGTCGATCAGAGGTTCGGCTTGCTTCTCCCCCACCCTCGCCTATGAAATGGATAACCCTTGCTGCCATAGCAGCAGGATTTTAAGGGCTTCTGTTGAAGCGGAATAGGAGGAAGCCATGCATTCTTGAAAGAATCTCCAACCCCCCCTTTACCTTCTCTTTCTATTCTATAAAAAGGCGAACATCTAATCTAGGCCCGGTCGCCTTTCTATGAAGGCGAGCAGCCCAGCCCCCTTGTTGAAATTTGGATATTAAGGAAGCCGTATTTCGCAATAGCAGCTCCAAGAAGCTGGGCTTAGGGTGCGCCTCCTGCGGTCGTTTCAGTGACTCAATTGGCTGGCTTCCCTCAGCTCAGACTGGTGTCGCCACCTCTCCCAGGACCGGAATGATTATCCCCGCCCGATGGGTCTACATTCATCCCTGAATGTCGTCGGGTACTCTTCACTTCCCCGCCATTCTTGTAACCGTCACCTGTAATCCGCGCAGGTGTGTCCGCACCCCCTAGAGTGGACGAGAAAGAAAGGATTTTTTATCGGAGCAACCCCCCCAGGTTCCAGACCCAGGAGTTCACTTTCCCGTATGAGCATTCGGTACATATATAAGTCAGTGGAAGAGTCAAAGGGTCACCACTACTGAGGATCTCCCCCCTTATCTTAGAAGGGTCGTCTGAGGGTTCGCCATGGTTCATTGCTGTGCTTACACACTAGGCTACCCTTCTCTGAAAGCTCCGTGGGACCACCTATCACTAGTCTTCGGCCGGAGGGGTTTATTGCACAAAAAGGCCGGGACGCGGGCTCCCGCAGAGGAAAACCAAACGAATGTCAGATGCAAAGCCCCGCACCTCATTAAGATCATATTGGCATACTCTCCTAAAAAAAAGAGCAGACCCCATTGAAGACGGGAGTGAGGTACAACAAGGCCACTTCCGTCCACCTTCTCACGGAGCCGTACGTGGACGTTACCGCTCATACAGCTCCTAGCCAGCAAGCAGTTAGCTTTCCTCTAGAAGTCATGGAAGTGTGGATAAATCGACAGAAGGTTTTTATTTCTTAAAAAATCGCCCTAACCGTCCTAAATATGGACGGAGAGCGGTCTCGAGTTTTTCGGGGTCCTCGAGATCGCATTTTAGGTCGAGTAGAGACGCTAGGGAGTCTGTGGGCTTCCCTTGGCATTTCAAGATGGCCTCTATCGTCTTTTCGAGAGCCTCCCGTTTGCCCGTCAAGGGGCATTTGACATCTAGAGACAAAAGCAGTCCCACACGAAACTGGGAATTTTCCCCAATGGACGTAACCAGCTCTGCTTTCGCGGTCTCAAAAGGAGAAGCCCCGAACGCTTGCAGTTGCTTTTTTCTCTTTATTCCTTCTAAGCGAGCCTCTAAAGACTCTACTCCTACTTTAAACTTAGAGTCCGATTCTTCCAATTCTTCCAAAGACAAAGTACAACTTCGTTTTGAGGAGTTTGCCCCCCGTTCGCTGCCGTCCAGCCGGCGGCTACTCTGGGATGGATCGAGGTTTAGGCCAATAGAGGGGGCTTGCTCCCTTTCTTCTGGAGCTAAGGAAGGACCTGCGGCTGGCGTTTCCGGTAAAGGGGGAATCTCAAGGAGGGTCTCCAGACCTTCGAAGTGCCCCACCACCAGGGTTGGCGTTGTGTCGACGACCCCCTTTGGCTCCGGGCTAGAGGTAATTTCGATGATCTCCCCGGCCCTTTGTTCCTCGTCACCATCGCAATAACAATAAGGAGACGCGGTGACATCGTCATCCAGAAGGAAAAAGAAAACCCCAAAGGTACCGAATGGAATTCTACTTGTCGGGCTTGGATTCGTTTCGTTTATCAAAAATCAAAATAATAAATAACAACCCATAAATCAAAGAGAAATTACGATAAAAATCTAAAGTGAAGCCAATCGCTTATAAAAAGAAACCAGTCTCCTTTTAAAAGGAACTGGCCAATTCACTTCGAAAAACTACGTTCTAACTTGAGCAGAAAAATTGGTGGCATTTGACATCTAAAGTTTCACCACCCCTACTACTGCCCGAAATCCTGCTTTGGTGAGCTTTCCCCAAGGTGACACCGAAGGTCTACCTCCTTTCGTGCGCCCCTCACCTCCTCCATGAGGATGATCCACTGGATTCATTGCAACATCATGAACAATGGGGCATCTGCCTAAGCACCGGCACCCCCACCACGCTTACGGCTCTATACCTACTAGACCTGTATTCGGTAAAGCTTTCTTTCTATATGCTAATTCTCATGCAGTTCATATTGTCGATATGAGTATAATTGCCTCGAGAAATAGATAAGAATTCCTTCCTTTACCGGTAAATGAATAGGAATCAGGTTAATAAAACCGGAACTGTTTCCGCCTTCCTCTCGAACTGAGCTATTTCTATGAAATATACAGTTTCACATCATTACAGGAAATCCTATACCTGTGTATTACCACCCGGTATGGAGCCATCGTCGTCTTCGGCGTAGCGTGAAGACCTTCCCACGGTCTTCGAGTCGTTCTTGACTGGCTAGCAAGCACCAGTGGAATTTAACCGCCTTGTGGTCGGGACACCGCCTTCTTCTCTAGAATCACGCAAGTGGTACCGCTCCCCACGGTAAGGAGAAAGACCTTAAGGCATAAACGTAGAGCCTGAGTCCACAAGATAGTATTTTCTCGGTGACGATAGTGGCCATTTTCCGGTTTAGTGGTTGTATCCAGAAAGATTCTAGAGTCATTTGCCGTACCCTCCCAACCAACCATCACATATGTGAAAATCATGTGAAAATAAAAAGCACACAAACTCTTCTGTGTTGGCGAAACTCATTTTCCACGATAACGTATTTGGTTTGCTGTTGGAACTTGGGCAGAAATGTGTGTCCCGGCTCCAACGCTATTCTAGAAATGCAAAAAATAGAATAATAGATGAATTAGAAAACTCAACTGTTCTTTGTGATTCGGTACCGCTTGAACTAACTGGCCCAATTCTTGGTAGGTACTTATTAGGGGGAGGGCCAACCACCGAATGAACAACGATCTCCCGGTCCCACTTGATTCCTGGGGAATTTAGGGAACCCTGCGGACTTGACTCTTTTAAGAGGAAGAAATTCGAAGTGAAATATCTAGAATATGCTTTACACTCCATTTTCACACAGGTATGCCCCCCTACCTTTCTGTAGATTGATGCACTAATAAGACTCCAAATCCTTGGTTTGAGCATCCCTTTCCTTTGTAACCTCTCTTAGGAACTTCAAACGGAACAAGGCTAGGATCCTAATCTCTATTCCTTCCTCCTTGGCGTCAGATAACTCCAATAAAGCATGACTGAAGTAGATATAAAACGTGTCGAAGAGCAATAGACTCTTTTTTTTATAGAGCTTATCATTGTCATTGATTGACCAACATGACTTATGGATTGCATTTTATACTGTTCTATTTGAATAGCTATATTCTGGAAAGGCGGAGGAAATAGACTTTCTTGCTGCTGCATCATTCTTGCTAAGGGCATCTAAGGAACTAATCAAAGGTTACGAAAGAGAAGGCTTGAAAAGGAGCTTACTTTTCCCGCTAATGCTACTTCCGCTATCTCGTAAGGAGGATACGACTCATAAACCTCCCTTGGTATTTGGGTAGGGAGAAAGATAATTAATTAGACTGAGTGAGGAATGTATACAACTACTGCTCAAAAGGCAATAAGAAGCACGCACTCCTACTAGACATGGAAGGAGTAAACCTAAAATATGCTTTCTTCCCTTATGTTGAATCGACTTCCTTGTCTCTTTCTAGAAAGTCGGCAGCTGGCCCAAGGTGACCTACTGGGAAATGAAAAAACAATTGGTTCAATCGAGTACTTATAAGCCGAACGGAGTTCTCTCTCATATTGTTATGTTTACTTGGAATGCCAGAAGCCTGCTCTCAAGGAACAACTCGAATCACTGCTGACGCGGGACTTGCTTTCGCACGGGGAGTTGGATAAATTACCCTCTTGTGGGTATGGCGATAGATAGCAATAGCAACGGATTGATTATGATTATGATTAAGTAGACTGACTGTTGGATGAGCTCCAAAAGGTGGTGAGCCTGATGAGTCAACCAAAGAGAGTGGGCCCTTTAAACCCCTAGGGCGTAAGCATTTCTGCCTATCCAAAATAAGAGGTCAAGTCAATCTTGAATGCGGTTAGTACCTATTAGTATTAGATACAGAATCCTATTTGCTTTGAGCGCCCCTATCCTATATTCTCTCTATCTATAGATGGAGAAAGACATGCTCGATATGAATTGGGACAAAGAAGAAAGTAAAAAGCAGGAGGTAGGTCCGTGGTTTCAAGTTGAGTAGTGAGTGGTTCCTTGAGGGGAGTCGGCAGAAACCTTTACTCATTTGATTTCCTCCCAAAAGAAGGAGGGGTTTTCATGTGGTAGGCGCCAAGAAAGATACCATGAAATTAGGCACCAGGTACTATCCATCACACTTAGAGTTGGTATTTATTGTTTGATTCGAATCCCTGCTTACCAAACAGTTGTCATAACAGATTTGAATGACGATATCCAATTATGAAATGGCTAGAGGAGGCACAGAGATAAGACAGAACTGATGGTAAGGTAAATCAAAGGTTTTCATTTACCTTATCATCGTCGTAACTTTCTTATCTATTTGTGTATGCTATTAGAAAGGGAAATTCGATACAACCAACGCGCAAAACCTTCCGTCTTTCCTATGAAAACAACTTCCGCCTGGATAGAATAGTTAGCCAACATGAATTCCTGCTTATTGTCCTTCCTACCCATAAGTGAGAGCAAGGCCGAAGTAGAGCATAGAGCTTAGAAGTAGGATCTGGTAATTGGTTCTGCTCAGCAGATGCAAAAAAAGAGGTGTTTTTGGGGTGAGTCCCTACCAAGCGGCTTTTGATGACGGCGTCGTCAACGTACACTTCTGCATTAGGACCCAACTGAGACCTGAGGATGAGGCTCATTAGGCGCTTAAATTTGGCGCCGGCATTTATCAAACCGAAGGGCATCCGCTTGTAGCAGAAGGAAGGGGCGATCAAACTCGTTTTTTCTTTGTCTTCCTCAGCCATATAGACTTGCTGATACCCAGAGTAGGCGTCGAGGAAGCTCAACATCTCGCACCCTGCGGTGGAGTCGACCAGTTTAGTCCTTGTACTTCGGTGGAACCAAATTCCTGTATATGGATTGCAAACCTTTTCTGCTTTGGGTCTTAAGTGAATGAAAGGGTGGGTTAAAAAACCATGGCCAGCCCCCCTCAAGAAATCTCGCCCGTAGGTTACTGATGGGATGCTAAATGCCGGTATACAGGAAAAACGTGGTGCAGAGCACGAACAAGATGTGCTAACACATATCCCTTATATTTATTGGTTCTACAGAAGATGTATGATAAAGAGCTGGCATTAAGTCATGCAACGCGCTCAGGCTTTATAAGAGGAAAGACTCTCGCCAGTATAGATTGAACATACGTCGCTTGCTTACAAGACTGCTACTGAAAAAGGCTACCTCTTCAAACTGCTGAATGCCCTATTCCATCTATCTTTCCCTGAAAAAGCATATACTTTTGTTCTATAAGCAAATAAAGCATACTTCTTTTGCGGATCAAGCAGTCTTCTACCTTGGTGGGTAGCAGAGAATCAAATCAATATCGGAGTATTGCTCTAGCTGCTGCTGAATTAACCTGGATTCAATCGTGACTCTCTGAACTAGGCTGTACTTTGTCTTCCCCTCTGGACCTCAGAAATGGAAAAAAGTTACCGGTGCGTAATTGAAGATTCGGTGAAAACTAGTCGACCTTTCATCACAAATTGAAGCAGAGGCTGTTAGTTGAAAATCCATTTGCAGATCCTGTTGTTGAGGTAGAACCAGCTTCACCAATAGCATAGACTCTATCAGTCGAAGAGATCAGCAAGTACGAGGATAACAGAGACAGAGATAAAGGCTTCGTCAGCAGAGACGAGAGCGGGGCCCTTTTGAAAATCAGAAATAAAAGGGGCGATCAACGAATTGACCAGGTGTAAGCAGAGGGAACTAGAGCAGAGCAATATGTAGCATACTTTTCCGTTCGAGACCCGTATCTAGACCCCTGTGATCGATAGCCGGACCCATGCTGACGGCACCGAAATCCTGCCCCTCCCGCGGAACTAGTACCACCAATAGATAGGCCCATCCCTTCTTGGGCAACCCTGAAAGTATCTTCTTGTATGGACTGAAACAAGACAAACTACTCGCGGGACCCACTTAAGATCTCTTTCTTTAGTTTTCTACTTTATTCCTTTCTTAGAAAAAAGTCGCTTCCCTTATTAGTAGCGCTAGTATCTTTTCATAATGATGACTTTTTTTCAGAGCTTCCTAGATTTTTAGAAGCTGAGGCATTGCCGGCTGGGGGGAAATTTGATCGAAACTAATAACAACTAGTCACGATTAGGGACAAAGCTCAGCTAGTATACGTAATGTGTTCAAGGCACATTTCCTCCAACAACTAGACTAAAGAAAATAAGGGCGGAAGGACTTACTTAAACATTGTTGCATGAGCGGCTTCTAAATGAGTGGTTGATGATTCACTTTCTGATTATTACCCGCTAGCTATTGAAGCGGCAGTGTGATGTCGGCCCACTGCGGAATGGGTGCCACCTAACTATGATTCGGTGAAGGTTCCACCTTCCTTCCACAGATATAGTGATAGTAGTTCCACTCGATGTGGATCGCGCCCATGCTTGCTCAGCTCCAGGATCAGGCTCCTAAACCTATTTTCAATAAATAAGTCATCTGGTCTATGTTGCTGGAGTTCCACATGATGCCTTAATCCCACCTCTGTGTCTAAGGAATAGCCTTTTCTTCTTTTCTTTATTGTTCATGGGAACATGTAAGATTAGCAATGGAAATTGAGTTACGGCCGTCCCTTCCTCAAGCAAACAACGCGAGACTTAGTTAACGAAACAGGAACTCCATCCCTTGACACTAATTTCTGATACAGAAGTGGAATCGAAAAATGCGGGAAAAATGCACATTCAATATTGAGAAAATGTTGCGTAACTGCCCTTGCCTCAAGGTCTTGAGAAACCAGAAACTAGTGTTCGATGGCCCAACAAATCCTATTGGTTTTCGCAGGGGATGTCATTTTTACAAGCTTTCGCATGCTGAGCGTGACTATGGATTTTATATAGTTATGGAATAACCTTCTTATCCGCGAGTTCTTCGGCCAAAGACTCCTGATATCGCTTGTTGGGCCCTTGATTCCGAAGTACCAGTACCGAAGGCAGACTTGAATGCATTAGGTTGGGAAGCAGCCTAGAAGGTGCTTAAAGATAGGTGACAGTTGTGAAAGTTTAGTCGACTTGTCGGCAGCAACTGGCCTTTCTTTCATCAAAAGTAGGAATGAAAGCTGGCATGCAGATAAGGAAATCTCTTTTCTTCTCTTCTACTCGGCTACGGACCTTCTAAAAGGAGAAGCAATAAATACAAAAGTGCTAGGTTTGGATTTGAGTGAGATCCCAGATCGGTAGCTTCAGATATCCCCTCAGACTGGAATGAGAATTTCGATAGATTTCTTTGCTTTAAAGCATAGTTGCAGGTAGGTTATGCTCCTTTGCTTCATCCCTATAGTCTAAGGATTGCCAATCAAACAGTAGCAGTAGACTAGCCATATTCATCTTCTACAGTCTCCTGTTTCCCCCTATTTAAAATGGTCAGCCTGCGCAGCAGAAAAAAAGGCGCTCTAATCGTACTCGAGCCCTTAATCCCCCAATAGGGCTTACTTACCCGAGTCAATTCTTTCCTTCCTGTGCGAAAGCAAGGCCTCTTTCTCGACTTTACTTGAATGCCATTTACTGAGCTATCTTCTTTTTTCTTCTTCTGGCGAAAACACATTTTATTATTTTACGGAAGCAAGACGAAAGGTCATTTCACCAATCTGGGGAATAACAGTTAAAGCAATCGATCGGAGAAGCCCCCCCTAGTATTGAGAATGCAAAAGTGGATTCATTCCCCAGGCGTGTGTGTGTGCTTTCCACGGGCCTGATCTCGATTTCTTCTTAAGCTGTTATGTCCTTCGAAGTGAAGTGGATTGGTCGGAAGCTAGACTCCAACAGCATCGATACTCAAATAACCGGCTCTGATACATGGCTTAGAACCTTCAATCTTTAGCCATTATTCCCAGTTCAGGTGGTTAGGTACCAAAAGTTATAAATAGGCCCAATTTCTCCTTTTATACTAGATTTCCTTAACAAGGGCATCCAATTCTTGAAACAAATCACGCTCCCTTCTCTTTCCACTTTCACTTTCATGCCCGGTTATTTTTCGACTTGGCAATCGTAGCAATTTATGTAAAGCCTCCTGATCCGGATAAACATGCTCGATACATTCTAGTGAACTACGAAGAGAAGCTAGAACGGTGGAAGCCTGAATCCAGTGAGTGCCCAATCTTAATAAACTGTGGAATAGTAGCTCCTATGGTTTCTAGAGCGAGTGAATGAAACGCTATCTTCTTATGAGCGGAGATAGAGAGCTATGTCACAATCAATAAGTGAGATGCTGTGGGCGAGGAATCTTCTGTCACAATAGAGGTCTTCTTTTCGAATTTAAGTGGGACTAGCTTCTTCCTCAATTGATATTACTGACAATCTAGCAATTCCATCCTTTAGAAGAAGATAAGTAAACCATTTCTTTGAATTGCATGATTGAGTGATGGATGCGGACAATCACAAGCCTACTTTGTTTATAGAAAAGAGCGTATAACCCCCGATCCCTACCTGTTGTAGAGAATCTATCGTCTAAACTCTTCTGTGCCATTTGCCGCCTAATACACTATTTCAGTATAATGTTGTTTGCTGGTGCATATCTCTTGATTGACTATTTATTGGTTATTAAGCATTAGTGAGCTGACCTATGTACAAGTTCTGAGTCAACCCCCAGATCTGTATCTCCTTGCCTTGTAATCTCTCATTCATCTATTTATGTGCATGCTTTAGCAAAGTCTCCAGCCCCATAAATATTAGTTAATGCGTGATCCGTAAATCAATAACTAAAACTAAAGCGCCGATCATCCCATGCTACCACAGGATTTTTCAACAACATGACATATTGAGAAAAATCTATGTTAGAGCCGCCATTTCTTTATGGTTACATTAGTGTGGATTGTTCTTCTGATTCTTATAGGCCTGGCACCCTAGCTTTGATAGATTTATTTGATTTTGCAAGCTATGGCACAGGAATGTGATATGGGTCGTATCCCACACCTCCATTGATTCCGTGTGAAATCCATCCTAAAAAGCACGAGTTGGATCGGCGTAAAGAACAAGACGAACGTGGTATTATCTCTATTAGGACGGTTATGAGGCTCTGCTCTTTTTTTTCTTTATTCAATATCTATTCTTTGTTTCTTATATTCCGCCAATTGTTATCTTTAATGTATCTTTATGCTTAATAGATAACTGGTGATGCTAGAGCTGTCAAGAAGGCATTGTTTGCAGTATCAACCATCATCTACAAATGCCCATCAAAAGAGACCATTTCTCTGGAAACTTCTGTCCCTCCAAGCATCGTACATCCTTCAGAGCTTCCTGTCTATCCTGCTAGTAACTTCTACTCAGTGTCAGATGCAGCTATACCTTATGGAATGGACATCCAAATCTAGCTATCTTAGCAAAGGAAGTGGCATTCAAATCTACAGGTTTTTCTTCTTTAGCCTTTTCGCCCAGCGTTGTCATTATTGACACGTTTTCGCGATCCCTGTTTTTGAGATCCTCAATGACTACCACTAGAAAGGGAATGTGACCACCATTCTTATTTGAGAAAAGTGTCTCCACTATAGCACTAACGATCCTAGACAGCAGAGAAAGCTTGATTGGAGCTAAGAACTATTTCTAAAGGATCCCTTCCACTCTTGTGTGGAAAGATCTTTCTTCGTTCAGTCCAGTCTGATTTAAAACGTGTTGTCTACTATTATAGGGGCTGTCGTTAGGGTCACTCCTTCTTATGCCGGGAGATGGCAGTTATCTATATTTAGAAATAATAAAGAATATGGGTGTGATTGTCATCACAATGGAGTGATCGAGTAATCAGCCCTGTAGGTTCCTCTCTATTTAGATAGACCCCATCAACATGGCCATTCCCTTCTCCTGGTAGCAAAAACCCATTAGAGGTTTGATTCTCAAAAGAAAACAGACCAGAAACTCGAAACTATTCCTACTCGCCAGGTGGCTTTATCAATTGGAGTTTAAAATAGGAAAAAAAGGGTGTCAAAAGTAGAAGTATCATATCTTCTTAAGGAGCCCAACTCTAGCTAGAGAATAAGAGGATTAGGTTTTGGCAGGATGCGAGGTGCCAACTTATTAAGCACGAGAGTCGTAAGATCCCGGTTATAGAAGAAGAGTAGGCCAATCCCAATCTTAGGATGCAACAAACAAGGAAATTCCTGTCATCAAATCGGCCTGATCCCCAAAAGGAAATCGCAATCCAAAATCCCTATATACGATATACGATAGATTCCGGGCACCTTGCTACATGACACTTGTCTCGCATTGCATTACTGACTGCTTCTTCTTCTGATTTCTTTGCTTTGATGATGCCCTTGTCCCAAACAGAGTTCTTCAGCTGAAGAGTACTTTGGCACCCTAGAACACATCTCCCTCTGGATGAAGCCAACAGGTCTCAGACAAGAGTAGTATCTGTGGCTTCATCAAAAACTATCAGCCAAAATCCAAATAAAATGCATCATAGACCCAGCATCATCCTTCACTGGGAACTACAAAAGCAACATCCAACTTCAACCTGGCGGCCTCTGCACACAAAACCTCCGATATATAAGAAAAGAAAACCTTTTTTTACAGTATGGGAATTTGGCCCAATAGTCCCTCCAATTTGAAGTGATCAAGCCACCACTGGTACCAGTAGGGAACAGGTACTACCACCTCCTCCAGCTCTAGCTGAGCTCTCCAGTTCTTCTCCATCAGTGAGTTGCAATGGGAGCATCTCAACATCCTCTGGTAGAATCTGTGCAATCCAAGCCTTCTGGGACATCATCCACCCGCAACTGCTTTCTCTCTTGCAGCTCTTTCATAGCAATGGCCTTTATGTTTGGAGGCTAACCCAGGCATCCATCACTCTCCTCCCAAAGAAAAAAGATGCCAACACCGTCGAGGATTTCAGGCCAATCAGTATCATCTCGAGATTCATGAAAATCGTTTCAAAGAAGAGGAACAAACATTGTCTTTAACAACACTCATCCACTTATTGACATTGACACGTATCAATCGGCGTTTATCAATGGTCGCTCACTCATAGAAACTTTCTTGGTTGTGACAGAACCACTTATCTTTCGCCACAAACATAAGATCCCTATGGTCCTACTCAAGGTAGACTATCGCAAGTCATTTGACCGAGAAAGAGAAGAGTTGTGTCTTAAAGTAAAGACGAGGATGTGGAAATCCACACACACTTGTCTTTCAGGCCCAGCCCACCAGGGATTTCCAAATCGTTAGCGGCGGGTCTTTCTTCTTCTGGGCGAGCTGCGGAGCTTCTTTTTTTTGTTTCATTCCATCTGTCTCTGTATGCTTGGGTGAATGCCATAAGCGGATTTATATGCCCCGGTTCCCAGGGTTAGGGTATTCCCTATGTTGAGCCTACTCAGATCAGAACAAAACTTTTGGATTCTCTTTCACCTATCGGCCGGCTTTAAACAACCTTCACATTTCCTGCTGAGATCCCAAGTCTCCAAGTGGGCCCTCTTGGCCACCTAAGACCTTGGCTTTTTAGAGAATCCCGCTCCTGTGTCGTAGGACTTGTAGCTCGACAGTCCACCGGGTAGGTTTGTTTATCCTTCCTTTTTTGAGTGTCTTCTTGGATAGTTATAGCGGCCCATAGGCGCAAGATGTACCTTGTGGAGGGAAGCGGTCCCCTGGACATAGCATAGTCCTTTCAGGCAGTGGCCGTTTAGTCCATGGTCCGTTGGATGGTCGGTGCAAGGCCAGAAATTGGAACACATTGATTCCGCTCATTCATGTCCTTCGCTTCAGGGCCTGTCCCTCGGTGTGGTCAGTACTCCATACTGTCGGGCAGCAAAGCTTACACTTGTTCACTTATTATGACGGTTCACCAGGGCCTCTTTCCTCCTCCCTTTTCTGCTCACTCGTAGGGGTCCAGACCCCCACAAAGGGGGAGGGAGTCGACTGAACATCTCAGCCATTGGCGGGAATTTCGCCCGCATCCGATCCCCAATTCTTGTTCACCCCGGATGATCGTGTTGGGTAAATTGTGACCTCGTACGATCGTATCGGGTGAGCAACAGCCGCTTCGTCACAGTACTGACTTATGGGCTAACAGGTTACACTTTGGCCAAGTATCCTACAAAGAGACTCCCGAGAGCCAAAAGTATTAAAGGAATGGCCATAGGAATGGGCGCATCATGACATCGTAATCTGTCTCGCCCGAATGAATTAGTTGGTACTAGAAATGTTAGAAATAGTAAACAAAAGGAGTAATAAGAAGTGAAAAGGACAGAGACACTTCCCAACCAGAAAGCAAAGTTCCCACTGATGGTATACTTTGTGTAAGCGAGCTCTAAGATCACAT
>NC_041388.1:611545799-611548299 GCF_002162155.2 Triticum dicoccoides | reverse complement strand
CTTGAATAGCCTGTACGAAATAACTTGTGAAGAGGATTTACTAGAGTCTAAAAATCTTGTACGCAAGTTGGCACAGCGCTTTCAATCAATCTCGCTCATCTGGTCTGCCCGGTCAAATCAGCGATCATGCCCCCCTTATTCTAGCGGAGGAACAGCTTCATCAGATTCATTCCCTTGCTAATCCGCCTTCAAGCCTTGTTCCTTCTTCCGCTTCATCTATCGTAAAATTCTATATGCCACAAATAGAAGTAGAAAGAAATCCTAGCAGTCATTGAGATTGAATCCAGAGGAAATCGCAATCCAATTACCGTGAGAGCGAATTAACAGAGTCAGTTCAACTAAATGGTCAAAATCAGAATAAAGGAAGGTAACGAAATACTTCATTAACAAGGCCCATTTAATTAACAATTTGAGCTTTCTTTGCTCACCAGCTTTTTTCTGCGCCCCTTCACTCACTTCTGAATGACTCCTTTAGCACTCTCTTTTGGTTGGTTACTTCATTGAAATAGAAAGTACATCTCTAACTCCCGGCTAATGCGAATCATTCAAAAACTACTACTTATTGGGTTGGGCAACCGACACGTGAAATCGATGCCGGGCTACACTTCCTTCAATTAATTGTTTAGGTTTACTTTGGCGGAGCATTCAATCCAGGTGTGGGAATCATTCCGACTTCATGTATTTGCCCTGCCCTAGCCTTTTGGGAATGTAGGTGTCCGCGAATGGAAGCTCGGCAACAGAGCAGACCGGAAGAAGTATGTACCTCATGAAGCAAGGATTAGCCAGAGCTCTTAGTATGGCCACTTTTGCAGGATGAATCCGTTCACTGCCTGCTTCTCTATCGCATTGGACCTAGAAAGAGTGCAAACAGGAAGCATAGACCCTTGAGAAATAGAGGAGCTATGAGTGCTGTCCACAACCTCTAATGTTCCAAAAGATATAATCCGTCACTCGCTCCAGAGACCTCAGTACCGTGCTAACTCCAAGAATTTCCTTCTTTACTACATAAAGCATCAGCTGCTGGATAGAAAGCAAAAGCATTTATTTATAGCTGACCGTTAGCTTTCGCTTGATTTCTTTCTTATAAAATTACATTTTGTTGATTGTAGATTGGGTAGGTGTAAATAAAGGGTGAGCTCCAAACTACAGTGGGAAAGGCCGAGTATACACCAACCATACTTTGGAGTGAGAAGGAGATCCTAACTAACAAAATAAGGCATCTGATACTATGCTGAAAAGTCCCGTTTGGTCACTTTTCAAAAGAAGGATGCGCCGCTATTTTATCATCATCTGGCACTGCTTGACTTGCTTTCACAGCTTTTAGCTTGAACGTGGCACTAAAGCCTCCATGTCAACTAAAGAAAATAGTTCAAGACAGTAGAGCACAGAGGGAATTACCAACATGGGTTCAGCATTTCGTTTAGTGAATGCGGAGATAAAAGCAGCTGCTATTGATGTGCAATTGGACCGCTCGCATCGCTCCTTGACACGAAGGCTATAAGAATCAAAGGAAATACTGGGCGTAAATGACTTTGGAGTTCAAACCTGGCAAAGTCCTTACTTACTCGGCTCCAGGCCAAAGCGATGAAAAGACCCTTTATTTAATATGGTCACGCCCACGAGAGAAAGTCTAGCCCTATCAACACCTTCTGATCCTAGTTGGCTCGAGTAAGGCAGGCTACTTCTAAGCAATCTAGAGAACATTGAACCTCATTGAAAAGAAATAACTTCCGGCCAACATAAAGATCCAGCAACCTTTTGCCTGACATCGGCTCTGACGCATTCCTCCTAGCCTAGATTTTCACTACATTCTTTGGGATCAATGCCTACTTCTTGAACTTGAAATACCTGTATCCCTTCTTCGATAAGTGGAATGTTTCGCTTGAGCGTCTACTTTGGCGAAACCCTTGTTATCTATGCTATGTATTTGTGGCCTAGCCCTCTATAAGGCACACATTTTTCATACGTGAGGCTATAGAAGGAAAGCAACAATCCTGGAGGAGGAAATAGTTCACTTGTTGGGCACCTGGGCTCCCTATTCGTAAATTCACTTACGTGACGAGCAATTAACAAGGCGCGCTGCGTTTGAATGACATGTTATTTGAATAATATTGCTGCTGTGTCGCAAGTCTAAGTCTTCCAAAATAGGAGACGACTATGGACAGAGATACCAGGTAAACGGAGTGCCAGTGATTGCCTTGGTTGATAGTGGCAGCACGCACTGTTTTGTAGACCCCAAAGATTGTGAAGCGGGCTGGTTACGACTCAACTCCGTATAAACCTATGTAAATCACAGTAGCAAATGGCGCTAAGATGTATTGTGAGCACAAATGTGATGGCATGCTATGGGTAATGCAAGGGAAGGAGTTTCAGTTTGACATGAAAGTCATGGAGGTAGGTTTGTATGAGGGGGAGATTTGATTTTGTTGCTATAAGAAGGAAGGGCCAATTATTTTATCAACCAGTGCACCATCCATAACATTGGTCAAGGAAGGCAAGA
>NC_041388.1:611515799-611540799 GCF_002162155.2 Triticum dicoccoides | reverse complement strand
TGCCCAACACTAGACCACTATCTACAGCAGATTTTACTAGACTAGCAGAATCAATGGAATTGCAAATAGCATATCTGTTAGTAGAAGACATACCTGGTTCATCAAGATTCTTGCGTGAAGCCATCCTTTCTGCACGTTGCTGAATAGGCATGCCATCCTTCGGGATCCTATCCTAGCACTTGTCCTCGTTGCTTTAATTCTTGCGTTTGCACCTCATTGAACTTCTCTTGTTCTTTGGTCATTCCAGAAAAAACCTCCATACCTTAATAATAGGGGCTTGTGTATAAAGGAAAGCAGCAAACCGGTAAAAGGCGAAGCTATTCTATCTCAACTCTCTGACTTGAAGGAAGATGTGGCGGATCTCAAGGCTGGCTCTATTCCAGGTACAAGTTCCGAGGTGAAATGCGTTGATGTGGCCAATCGATATACAGTATAGTTGAATGGTTCAACAAGTTCACATGCCGGAGCTACCTGTTCTCCGCGATTCAATTGGTTCTTCTGCCTTGCCTTCTTATCTATCGGTCCCAAGGTCAAAGAAATAGGTTCAGTGGTTCGACCTCCCAAAGGTTAAAGAAAGACATCGGTATTAAGACCACTCCCTCCGGATGATGATATGTCCCAACCATCTATAGCCCATGGTTCGTTACTCAGGAATTCGGAGAGGTCAGATGAGATAGATGGGTGTGTTCAAAATGGAATGATCCCCTTTTCTCATGTTTGCATTTTTGTTGTCCACAAACAAATAAAGAGTCTGAAAAGACGTACGCATAACAGACTCAGTACCTAGGTCAATGGGTTCAGTGGAGAATTGCGTTAGTGTAATAGCGAAGGTATCTATGAAATGCAGTACCAAGGTCAATGAAATTGAAAGGCACCTCTGACAACAGAATCAAAAGGGATTTGGCGGCTATAGACGACTCAGAGGGGTTTTCATAAAGAGAAGCTTTCGCGCAGTACACCTATTTTTCTATAGAAGTGAATGGCCCCTTAGTTGGCTAGTCTGATCAATCGGCAGGCTCAGCCTCTATGTCGTATTTTGATATAGAAAGAAAAGAACCGAACTCCTGGAGGGTGAAAGAAGAATCTCAAGTTGATACTCTGCCAAGGGATCTGTCCACAACTGGTACTTCACATGCCTTAGAAGTAGATTTGAATGAGAATGAATGAAATGAGCAAACGTTACTAGGAAGGTGAACTCGCTATCAAACTACTGCCTGCGCTAGGGGAAGCGCGAAAGAAAAACCTGTTTCAAGCAAGATCTGATACCCTTGAAGGACTCCCAGGAATGAGAGAGCAAGTACAAGGACAATCTTATTTTCTAAGGATAGGCGGTATTCCATAATTAACATAGTTCGGTTAGAGTGGATTTGAAAAGCTACAGCAGATCGATAAGTTGCTAATTTAGCTCTCCATAAGAGGGTATTCCCAATGAGACAAGTAGTTTATCGAAGGGACCCTCTGTCTGAAGATTGTAGTCCGGATTTCTCGGAATAGAATAATTGAATGAGCAGGTGCAGATGGTCAATCTCCATCTTGAAGCCGAGTCTCTCTGTCTTCTTATTTTATATAAAGATATAGAGAATAACTCGATCGATCGTAGAATGATTTCGTGATCTGATCTTCATTTGGGCGGCTTTCGCTCAATCCGTGGCTGTAGTGATAAGGCAAATCAAAGGGGTCAAAAAAGAAGATATAGAATTGTAGCTAACGGGGTTCGCTCGCCCTCGCCTGTCACTATAGCGTGTCAAGTTTCTCTCTTTCCAATCGGGATTTTTTAGGTGTGAAGTGAAGTTCACCTGAAACGCTAGCTATATGCTTAACACAAGGTACAAGAATGAAGAAACCATGAAACCAACCTAAAATCACTGCCAACACTTAGTTAGTTAAAGCCCAGGAACCACTTGTGTTACACCGGTGAAGCAGAAGCTCCGAAAGCTGTCCGAGGAGCCAGCCATAGGTGGGTTCTTTACTGGCCATAGGTAGGTCCCTTACTGCTGGATCCTCTAAGCAGGGAAAGATCGTAGCTAGTATGAATTGGAAGAACGATCATACCGAACCCAAGATCCTGCAACTATTCTTCCTTCGTTCAAGACTCGCTTTTCTCGCGGGTTGAATGAGTGAGCCTTGGCCATACATACTGAGATTCAACAGTCAACTTTGGAGTCCGTCCTAAAGCCCCACCAATCTACATAGGTGATACCAGGGTAGGTACTTGAAAGACGAGAATAGAACCCATGCTGATGTACCTTAGCTTTTCCGCTCTTCCAATCCTAAACAAGATCATAAATAAGAGTCCCAGGCCGCTTAACGCCCTCTTAGCACATATGATATGAGCTGGCATACAGAATTACAAGAAGTTGGTACTTTTTCCAATCCTTTCTGCTTTCTCACTAGCAAAATAGGATCGATCGTGAAATCAAAGAAATCTTTCACCTCACTTCTAAGATGAGCTAGCGCTCGCATCACCTTTCGATATCCTATATTTTTGATATTCAACAAGTAGCATTTCCACGACATTCTTTAGATGGATTTCACTGCCCCTCATCTACTCCTCATCTTGGTATCTATTTCTCAATACGGTGCTTTAGTGACGGATTCTGGCTTCGCATGGATCTCTTAATCAAATAGGGTCTCCCGGATAGGTCAAAATGAATGTGACACCCGTGATAGGACCACTACTGATTAAACTAAGCCCTTTAAGGAAGGCATACGGCAAACACTTGGACTGAAGCATGAGCTGGTTCAAACCACTATACCTGATATATCACGAAATCTATACTGGATTTTCAGCGCTGCGCTCAAGGTCAGGAAGAAGAAGAAGTGTGTGAGATTGTAATAAGTGTGATTGGAGAAGCTTTTAAAGAAGTGGAGGAAGTAGAATGGATAAATTCTATCAATTTCTAGCTCTCATAGCTGAATGAAGAAATAGATAATGGGATGCATTAATAGTTCCATCCAATTCCTAGCAAGTCAAGTACATAATAGTCTAATTGAGTATTTAGAAAAGCCTGTCTAAGACGAGTCGGTGTTGTATGCTGAGTGTGGTTTCTTCCTGTTTCCGGAGTAGCCTCTATATATTGAGTTTATAGGATGGAGTCCATATCCCTCCTTTTTACTTCATGGATCTTGTCAGCATACAGGATACTATACTGTCGTAAAGAAAGCGGGTATCTGAGAATATGGATCAGCAGCGGATACCAGATTGGTAAAAACCTGCTCAAAAAGCTAGAGTTGATGGTTTCGGGAAAGCTAAGCTAAATCAAGCAGTAAACTAGTGGGTGCAAGCACGTTAATGAAAAAAAACGTGATAGAAAATCCTACCGTTAGCAGCGACTGCGACACTTCGTAACAGCTCCTTAGAGATCAATGTCTTATTGGTATTTGCTCGATTGCAGGCAATAACGTTAGTAAATTAGGTGAATGTACGTAAATCGAGGTACATGAGTCTAGCCAGGTATAGGTAGAAAAGGGGTATAGTAGGTCTCATGGAAAGGGAGATAGTGGGACGAATAGTTCATCGTGCAAGTGTTACGAATAGATAGGAGTCTCGACTCCGTCCTTCAAAAAGAAGATGGTTCGCGCTAAGGGTGACTAAAGGCAGAGAATTCTGTACGCCAAGAAGAAAAGAAAGTTTGTAGGGGTGAGAATGAACTTTCAAACCCTTTTCTTGCCCCTATCCTTTTTGCTTTCGATAACTTCTATCGCTTCCTAATCATATGAGTCTAGTGCAACATACTACTACTAATATGGAGTCATATTCTTCTTAAGCCTCCTTTCCCAGATCCAAGTTCCGAATCCCAGGGAGAGATCAAGACAATGCAGCAGGGTTGGAAAGCATACCTGCATCACTGAGCAAATCCAAAGCATACTTTCCCTCTAAAGAGTGAAGAAAAAGACTTGGTACAGCTAGAATACCGAGTGGATGTGGAATCCTACTTGAATTCAAGTCAGAAAAGGAAACTCGAATCCGGAACTTGCTTACTTCGGCTTGATCAGATACTGGAATCCAATCGGGGAACTTGGTTATTGACCCACTAATCTTTCCCTCTTTCGAGTCCAAGTCTCAAGAGGGCGCTTAGGCCGGGCCCTTCTCCAGAGTTCCGATACCGATATCACTATTTCAATTAGTTGATTGATTTCCCTTAGAATTTCATTCCTCCTCAAGTCCCAGTTTCGGTCAAGTAGTGGCAAGTATCATCTGTATCTGGCAGATAAGCTTTCACATGCATGAATTGAACTACCGAGATCTTTTCTTACTTGGCAACTAGAGCCTCCCCTTCGGGATTCGAGATTGAAGAAGAGGAAAACTGCTTCTAAAGGGAACTGATCCGAAGCAACAAGTCCTAGACCTAGAATGCAGGTACCCTAGTCTTGAAATATGCCATGAAGAATGAAATCTCTTGTTTTCATTCATATCATCAAAACAGTGATTCTTTCACGGCCACCCCTCAATTCAAGAGTTCCGATTGGATCAACAAGAATCCAATCTGTATGCCAAGAAGAAAAGAAAGGGATTTCATCAAGTGCAGACAAGAAAGATACCGAAATCAGGAACCATGGAAAGCAGATACCTGATTCTATATATATATAAAAGGGATATAAGTGCTGGATCTGAACTATTTCAATTAGTGAATTGGCGGAAAAGCAGGAATGAAGGTTGGGACAGAAAGCGGAGAGGAGAGCCCGGACGAGGAAAACAAGCACCCCTTTTAGGATTCTAGGAAACAAGCAATACTTTCCCATCTTGAACTGAACTGAACAGAGCACAGAGACTAGAATCAGAACTGGAATTCCCTTCTCTGAATTCAAAAGCCCACCCGGACTTGAGAAGTAGCTTGTCCAATTTGTCCTCAGCAGAAGCAAAACCTGTTGCCAAGAGATCGAAATTCCAATCAGAAAATAAGTACTTTGAATCAAGAAATGATATTGCGTAGAAGTGAAGTGAACTAGAGAATTCCAGTCAGAAAAGCAATCGGATACTGAAATCTCTTCTCTGAAAGCTAAAGCTTTACAGATTATAGGAAAGCAAGCACCACGAAGGGCAGTACCCAAACTATAGGTTATCTTGTGTCTGGGCAAGCAAGGTCAAGTAGTGGCATCCTATTACCCTAAATGGAAAGCAAAGTAGGTTATTCAGCCATCCCCCGCGAACAATCAGAAGTCCCAGTTTCCTTAACTAATCTCGCCAATTTATCACTTGACCGACCCAGAGTAATCTATCGTTGGCCCAGGCAAAGAGTGAGAAAAAGCAGCAAAAGGAGTAGCTTGCAGTGAGGAATGAAAGCTGGTGTTTTACCACCATTCAGCAAGAGAAACCCACTGGAACCTTTTCATAGGACCATAGAAAACATGCTGCTTCTTGTATAGAGATGACTGCTTCTTTAATGAAGTTGATCGCCTATCTCAAGTGGTGGTGATCGACTCCACGAATAGCCTGAACCTGAGAAATGTATATCTGCAAACGGGAACTTCCTATTGTCTCGAATCAGGTCTGCTATTTCTATTCATAACTCTCTGGCTGGAATCGACCAAAATAGCCCTTGACGGCAATAAGAGGATCCTAACCACTACACGGTTCGAAATCTCAATCGAATGATACCTCAATTGAACCTGCTGAGTCAGTTATTGGAAAGATATCACTATCAGCCTCACAGAAATCTTTAGGAAAATGCAGACACAGTAGTTTTTTCGAAACTTGTTCAGACACCGCAAGCAACTACCAGTATCGATCTTCTAAAGAAATGACCTTCGTTGCTGAAGTGATAGACAAACAATTCTATAGCGGACTTGGACTAGCGACACATTTCTCCATATATGAAATTCAATTCACCCGACATCAAAGAGAAGCTCAAGCTCGGGATCAAAGATCAGCTACAGATCGGGCTGGCATTCATCATAGTCTGCAGCTTACTTTTGACTGAAACATTTACTTTGCACTACATCCGTAAGAATCTGATGGAAAATGACTGCAACGCAATCAATTTATCCCTTCCTCGTGCGCGCGTATCGTATATAGTTCAATGAGAAACAATGCTTTCTGATATTCACGAATTGGATTCGAACCAATGTCCCCCGACTCCTCTACCGAATAAGGATCGTGATTCACATTTCCTCGTTCTCTTTCTAGCTGCCCATATGGGTGGCTGCTATCATCCCCTTTTGATAGCTTCTTATCCGCATCCGCGAGCATAAGCGGAATAGCCTGAACACTCATAGCGATTACCTCAACCCTTGTCTTTCCTTTGGCTCCGCTCGGTGGGGGGGACCCAATGTACCAATTCTTTCTTTTTATTTATTCTTTCAGAAAGAGATAAGAATTGGTTTGGTGAATCGGAAACAATTTTATAGAAAAATTGAAGTAAAAATTGCAATTTCTTTTCTTATGGAACATACATATCAATATGCATGGGTAATCCCTCTTCTCCCACTTCCATTTATTATGTCAATGGGATTTGGCCTTATTCTTATTCCGACAGCAACAAAAAATCTTCGTCGCATATGGGCTTTTCCTAGTGTTTTACTCTTAAGTATAGCTATGGTATTCTCAGTTCAACTGTCTATATGTTGTTAAAACTCCATTAAAACCCAGTAGGAAAAATAAGGAGAAAATGTTAACATATGTTATCGTCTCTTTAAAACCTTGAGGATAAAACTCATTGGTAAGTTTAGACGACAATTAATATGTCTTGTATACACTCATTAAAAACCCCGGTGGGGAAAAATAGGATGTATGACATATATTCTTATGTTGATATTACCTCATTAAAAATCTTAATGAGAACCATGAGAGTAAACTCATAAAGGGAAAAAGAGTGCAATATAATGTTTGAACAGGTTATGATTCAGAGAGGCTCTCCCCCTGATCTTTGCAAATCTCGAAGTCGTTGCATACCAATTCCATGAACATATTTTTCAAATGTTGAAGCTATGAGTGACTTTGTGAATAGATCAGCTAGATTATCGCATGATTTGCTTGCAAAATGTTTATCTTCCCTTTCTTTTGTAATTGATAGGGAAAAAATAATTTAGAAGAAATATGCTTAGTGATATTGCTCTTTATGTAATCTGTTTGTATTTGAGCAACACAAGCTGCATTATCTTTGTAGATAATGGTTGGAGATTCGATAGAACCTTTATCACATGATTTTTGTATATGGTTTATCATTTTGTGAAGCCATACACATTCACGTGTTGCCTCAAATAAAGAGATTATTTCAGAATGATTGGTGGATGTAGCCACTAGAGTCTATTTGGAAGACTTCCATGATATGGCTGTCCCACCATGTAGGAACACAAAACCGATTTGTGATCTGGCATTGTGGGGGTCAGATAAGTAGTCAGCATTAGCATACCCAATCATATCAACGTCCAAATTTCTCTGAAATTGAAAGAATAGGCCAAGATCCTTTGTGCCTTGGAGATATCGAAAGATATTCTTAACTCCCGTCCAATGGCGTTTAGTAGGAGCTGCGCTATGTCTAGCTAGTAAATTCACTGTAAATGCAATATCAGGCCTGGTGCAATTTGCAAGATACATGAGTGCTCCAATGGCACTGAGATATGGAACTTCAGGTCCTAATATCTCTTCTCCATTATCCATTGGTCTAAATTGATCTTTCTCTACGTCTAGAAATCGAACTACCATAGGAGTTTTGGATGGATATTATTTGTCCATATTGAAATTTTCCAATATTTTCTGGATATATGCGGTTTGATGAACCAAAATACCCGAGGGAAGGTGCTCAAGTTGTAATCCTAAGCAAAATTTGGTTTTACCCAAATCCTTCATCTCAAATTCTGTCGTTAGGTGATTGCGTGCTTCATCAATATCTTGTGTGGTTCCAATGATGTTCAGATCATCAACATACACAGAAATAATGCAAAATCCAGTTGTGGACTTTTTTATGAAAACACATGGGCAATCATCATTATTGGAGTATCCTTTTTTCAAAAGGAACTCACTAAGTCGGTTGTACCACATGCGACCCGACTGTTTTAAGCCGTATAAAGACTTATTTAGTTTTACACAATATGCGTTGCGTTTTGCGTTTGGATTCGGGATTGGGACTCCATCAGGAACCTTCATGTATATGTCCGAATCAAGTGAACCGTAAAGGTAAGCAGTCACTACGTCCATCAACTGCATAGATAGACAATTTTGCACTGCCAAAGATATAAGATATCGGAAAGTGGTTGCACTCATTACTGGAGAATATGTTTCAGTGAAATCAATGCCGGGTTTCTGCGTGAAACCTTGTGCTACGAGCCTTGCTTTATATCTCACCACCTCGTTGTTCTCGTTTCTTTTACGAACAAAAACCCATTTGAATCCCACGGGGAAAACTCTGGGAGGTGTAGGTATTGCTTCAGTGAATACCTTTCGTTTATTGAGCGAGGCTAATTCTGCTTGGATTGCATCCTTCCATTTAGGCCAGTCGGAGCATTTCTTGCACTCTGACATGGTCTTTGGATCATGATCAGTGAGAAGGGTATCTGCAATCTTTTCAGCAAAATATATGTCGACAGTCGTAGTCTTACGGTCAAATGATTCTCCAGAATCAACGTAGTTGATAGAAATTTCCTGCACCCTTAGTGACTCTTCGTGATTTCCCAATACGATTGAGTCTGGGTGTTCCGATGTCCCAGTTAGTTTGTGCACAACTAAGCTGGGTTGTGGAGGTTGTTCTTCCACTGGGTGTATATTACCCATTTGATGATCATCATCACTAGGTTGGTTTATATTTACTGGTTCAGAGAGTTTCTTTCTCTGTTTCCTTTGTTGCTTGTGAGGAGCTGAATCCTGTTCCGTGGCCGTACTTCTCCCCCTCTTCCTTTGAACAGGGGGTTGAGTAGTTTTGGTTGGTACCTTCACTCTTTCGGGCGCGTTTTTAGCAGGATTGGATTTGGTAACACCTTTATAGTCAGTAAATGAATCTGGCAGGTTATTTGCAATGTATTGCAAATTAATTATTTTCCGAACTTGAAGTTCAGTTTCTTGAGTACGTGGATTGGAGGAGGAAATGCCTTGGGCATTCCAATCAATTTCCGGGCATTCTTTTTGGTACTTGATGTCTCCCCCTAATGCCGGGAAATGGTCCTCATTGAAGATGCAGTCAGCGTGACGGGTTGTGAACAGATCTCCCGTGAGGGGTTCAAGGTACTTGATTATCGACGGTGATTTGTACCCCACATAGATCCCCAGTTTTCCGTGTGGGCCCATGGATGTACGCTGCGGTGGTGAGATTGGCACATATGTGGCGCATCCGAATTTACGCAGATGGGAAATATTTGGTAGGTTTCCACGTACTAATTGCAGAGGGGAAGTGCTGTGATATGCAGTTGGTCGCAATTGGATTAAGTCAGCAGCGTGTAAAACTGCGTGACCCCAACAAGAAGTTGGTAAATTGCAATTCATTAGTAAGGGTCGTGCAATGAGCTTAATTCTCTTAATTAGAGATTCGGCCAATCCATTTTGAGTGTGGACATATGGGACCGAGTGCTGAACTTCAATGCCTAATGCCATGCAATAATCATTGAAAGCATGTGAAGAGAATTCAGCAGCGTTGTCCATTCGAATTGATTTAATTCGATTCTCAGGATAATGAGCTTGCAATTTGATAACTTGTCTCATTATTTTGGCAAATGCATGGTTTCGTGTAGATAGTAAACACACATGAGACCATCGTGTAGATGCATCTATTAGAACCATGAAATACCTAAAAGGTCCAGACAATGGTTGGATCGGACCACAAATATCACCTTGAATTCGTTCAAGGAATTGTAGTGGTTCTGCTTGAATTTTAAGATATGAGGGTCTTAAAATGAGTTTCCCAGTAGCACATGCAGTGCACATAAAATCTGAAGATTGTGGGAATTTGGCTTCATTTAAGTCATGACCATTGGAATTGTGGATAATTTTCCTCATCATCCCTATACCAGGATGACCAAGGCGATCATGCCAAGTTTGGAATGCATTTACATTCTGAAAAATTACCTTATACGCAACGTGCTCTACGGGTTTTATGTACGTGTAGTACAATCCTGATGATAAAGAGGGAATTTTCTCAAATATATGTTTGCCATATCCGTTGTCTTTGGTAAAGAGGAGATATTCCTCTTTGTTATCTTCATAAGTTTCAATGTGGAAACCATTTTTGCGGATATCTCTATAACCTATGAGGGTACGAGTTGAATTGGGATACAATAAAGCATCCTCAATTACAATTTGTGTACCCATAGGGAGGGTAAATATGGCACGTCCTTTGCCAACAATTACCGCATCGCGTCCAGCGATTGTTAAAATATCTCCATTCAATTTTGTAAGAGTTTGGAAATACTTTATTTCCCTAAGTATAGAGTTTGTGTTGCCACTGTCCACAAGGCACATTTCCTCCTCCATTGGATTGACTCCTGTAGAAATCTATATATTAAAAATGTGGAATTTTCAGTTTAATGAAAAACACTTTATTGGATATATAGAATACATACAAATTTTATTGATATCAAAGTGCTGATACAATATATATTGTGTTTTTACAATATAGAATAATGACAATAACAATAATAATATGTTTTTATTACAACAATCTGATGGATGTAATAAATATCTAAATGGAGTCAATTGACTAGTCAAAGTCCCCGAACATGTCGGCGGCGTATTCGGTCATCATATTCTCCGTGTCCATGGAGTCCCGTGATATATGGAATTCCTTGTTGTTACTTGGTGCTCCTCGAACATCTTGCGAACAACCAGCTTCCTTGTTGTTATCAGGTTGAAGATTGAAGTGAGCTTCATATCTTGCTCCTTGGGCAGGTCTGTTACGTCCCATGGATTGCAGGTAGAGGTTTACCAGATGTCTTGGGGTGCGGCATTTTTTGGTGACATGCTTGTAGCATCCACATTTCTGGCAAAGTTTAGTTTTATCAAACTTATTCTTTGTTATGCCCTTCCCCTTGTCTGAATTTTGTGGCTTGTTCTTCTTGTTGTGGTTGCTCTTACCCTTGAAGTTCTTGTTTTGACCTTTGAAAGAACCATTGAACTTGGTATTTTTCTGAAAATTTGCATGTACTTCAGGCAGAGGAGCGGCCCCAACTGGGCGTTGATTACTATTCTTTAGCAGAAGTTCATCGTGTTTCTCACCCTGGAGGAGCACATGTATAAGTTCAGAGTAAACTGTATAATTGCGGGCACGATATTGTTGCTGTAGGATCCTGTCAGCTGGGAGCATAGTGGATAGAGTCTTTTCTATCTTATCTGCTTCTGTAGGCTCCTTCTCGCAAAACCGCAACTTTGAGCAAATTTTATGAACCTCATGATTATAAGCTCCGATCGATTTGAAATCTTGGAGTCTTAAATGGGTCCACTCATGACTAGCTTCGGGACGTATAACTGCCTTTTGCTGTTCATATCTAGTTTTAAGTGATTGCCACATATTGCTTGGAGATTCCTCCATCAAATATTTAGATTTCAGATCTGGATGGATATGGTGCCTTATTATGTATAAAGCAGCATATTGTTGTTGTTCGTTTAATTGTGCAATTCCCTCTTGGGGAGGGTCTGCAGGAGGTATGAGTGCAGCTGCAATTCCATGGGATGAAAGACTGATTTTAACATCCATAGCCCATGTAGGATAGTTGTGTCCGTCGAGCGCAAGCTCTTCAAATTCTTTGATGGTCATTTTGTCCTACAAGATTGAGAACCAGATAATCGATCAATTTACTTGTATGTAAATTAAAATCATCATGGTCATGTTGTAATAAATTTTGCAATTGTTGTGAATTCAAGTAAAGACTTGAACTTTGTTTAAATTCTATTCGAATTAAGTCTATTTTTGTGCTACATAGGCATTTTTGGACTTAATTGATGGCGAATTAATATTTGAGTTGCAAGAATAAATGATTTTTAATTGCAAAATAATATTATTGTACCATTTGTACATGTTATAGGGATTGCAAATTGCAAAAACATTGAACATATAATGATTTATAGAAATAATATGGTCTAAACATCAATACACAATTTAATTGAGTACAATATATAATCACATCGAGATACAAGGTCTAAAACATGACAAGTACTTAATTACAGCACTAGTAGTTGAACCTATCTGCGAATTCCCAAATTTACGGGGCTAAAACATGACAAGCACTAAATTAGTACTAGTAGTTGGACTAATGCATGAAATCCTGATAATATAAGGATTTTTCTGCAATCTAGCCTATAACCCGTTGGTTTTTTTTCTGGTCGTTGCAACATGGGCCACAGCCCACGAGGCCTTTCGGCCCAGGCCCATGGCGGCGCCGCTGATGGAGACATCAAGCGGATAAGGGGGACGGGAGGTGGGGCGGTTGGGGTCAATTCCCCCCATTCCACCACCACCTCCACGGGATCCCGCCGGCCGCCGCCGATGGCGCCTAGCGCCAGTGATCTTCAGGAGGAGGGTGCCCCCCCCGCAGCGTAGCCGGGGAGGTGGAGGCCTGCAGGGGCCCAGGAGCCGGAGCGGAGGCCGGGGCGGTGCTGCTCCAGCGTTGCCGTGAAACGGCGAAGGATCCGGTGAGCCGTCGGTGGGGGCGTTCGCGGGCTTGCCGGGGGCGGAGGCGGTGGAGATGCTGGGGCCTTGGAAGACGACGCCGCTTCCTCGATCTTCCCGCCAGTGGTAGTGTTGAGGTCAGGGATGTGGCTCCGGGTTCGTCGGTCTCCGCCGACGTGGTTGGCTCCGGCTTCACAACGGAGTTGAGCCACTGCTCCTCCTCTTCGTTCGGTGTCACCTCCCACTCCATCATGGTGGGCACAGGGCCATAGCCTGGAGGGGCGAAGTGCTCCTCGTCTTCGTCGGCGGGAGTATGCGTTGGGAGGTCCGGGTAGGCGAGCGGCTCATCGATGACCTCCGGTTCCGGTGGAGTGGCCGGCGGTGAAGGGCACTGTCGGTGTCAAAACCGGCGGATCTCGGGTAGGGGGTCCCGAGCTGTGCGTCTAGGCCGGATGGTAACAAGAGGCAGGGAACACGATGTTTTACCCAGGTTCGGGCCCTCTTGATGAAGGTAAAACCCTACGTCCTGCTTGATTAATATTGATGATATGGGTAGTACAAGAGTAGATCTACCACGAGATCAAGGAGGCTAAACCCTAGAAGCTAGCCTATGGTATGATTGTTGTATATGGAGTTGATTGCCTACGGACTACAACCCTCCGGTTTATATAGACACCGGATAGGGTTAGGGTTACATAGAGTCGGTTACAATGGTAGGAGATCTTGGATATCCGCATCGCCAAGCTTGCCTTCCACGCCAAGGAAAGTCCCATCCGGACACGGGACGAAGTCTTCAATCTTGTATCTTCATAGTCCAGGAGTCCGGCTGAAGGTATAATCCGGCTACCCGAACACCCCCTAATCCAGGACTCCCTCAGTAGCCCCTGAACCAGGCTTCAATGACGACGAGTCCGGCGCGCAAATTGTCTTCGGCATTGCAAGGCGGGTTCCTCCTCCAAGTCCTTCATAGAAGATTGTAAACACCAAGAGTAGTGTCTGGCTCTGCAAAATGAGCTTCCACATATTGCCATAGAGAGAATAATATTAACACAAATCAAATCTGCTGACGTATTCCGCAGTGCGTCATCACACTACAGCCAAGTCCTTTACTCGAATCGATTTCACCTTTCCACCTCAGCATATTTTGCGAGGCAGTTTCCTTGGCACGTCTTGTCAAAGCAGAGATCGTGTGCCCCCCTTTTACGGGATTCTCATCAATACGGACGTGGGTAACCCAATCGTGCCCGTTAGCATGTTTTCTCGATTAAAGGCGAGTCCCAAACGGTTACGGGGAGGGCTCCTGGTATTCAACCTCTTATAAAGAGACCAGGGCCTTACTCCTTTTCTCCAATCCCAAAACGAGTTCGCCCGTCGCCTCGAGTTCCAATACCCTAGGCTCCAGATTCCGGGCGCCTCAGACCTTCGACAATGTTCGGTTCCGACCTTCAAGGCTGATGGATGCCCTCCTCCGTCACGGAGGAGGACGTGCTAAAGTTGAGAGAGGCTAAGTTCTTGACCGCCGAAATTTCGCATAGGTTGCCTGCTCAAGGGCAGGCTATCCCCAGTCCCCAGCCCGGTGAGAGCGTAGTGTTCGTGTCTCACTTCCTTCGGGGGTTAGGCTTCCCAATGGATCCCTTTGTGAGGGGACTGCTGTTTTATTACGGGCTGGAATTTCACGACTTAGCTCCGGAGTCCATCCTCCATATCTCCTCGTTTATCGTCGTATGTGAAGCGTTCCTCCGTGTTACCCCTCACTTCGGATTATGGCTCAAGACTTTCGAAGTGGAGCCGAAGATGATCAAGGGACGGACGCAGAGTGCGGAGGTGCTGTTATAAGCAAAAATGCTGATGCTCCATGGCCCGAGGGCTCTTTTCAAGAGGAGCTAGGCTTGTGGCAAAGAGAGTGGTTTTATATCACCACTCCCCAGAGCACCAAGTGGGTGGCGCTTCCTGCCTTTTGCTTGGGTCCCCCACCACGGCTAGCGTCATGGGTTAACAGAGGGTTAGATTGGGGTTTGCCCAAAGACGTGCCCTTGTTACAGGGCCGCATTAAGGATCTCTTGGAAGGAGACCTCAGCCTGGTCAAGGTGACGCAGGTCATGCTAATTCGCCGAATATTGCCCGACAAACGTCGCTCCCTTCGCCTGTGGGAGTTTAACCCAGAGGGACCGCGAGCTCTCCAGAATTTCATGGGTGCAACGCCCGCGGAGATGTATAAATTGTTCTTCGGATCACAAGGGATGTGTCTGGATTTAACCGAGGACGCAGGCCTAAGCTGCAATCGCCCGGATACTCAAGTAAGCAACCTTGTGCCCGGACCTTCTATCCGTATAATTATCATAAACTTGCCCCTAAAAGAGCCGTCCTTTTAAACAGGAGTGGATAGCGAAGGCAAAGCTGATCAGGTGTCCGGCTCCCCTTCCTGAAACCAGGCCGGATCCCGTGCTAGTCAGGATGCTGGAGATAATGCCTTTGGAGGGGGAGGACAAGGAAGCTATGGCCTCCTCGAAGGAGGCTGCTCCGAAGAGAGGAACCGACAATTCCTCTCCTAAGGGGAAGAAGAGAGCCGCCTCTGACGACCCGGAAACCATGGCCTCGAAGCGGTGGAGAAAATCCTCGCCAGAGGGTCCGGCGCCGGGGAGTTCCTCGGCCGGACTACGCCCTCAAGGGGATCAGCCCTCCAGCGAGCCGTAAGTAGAGAAAGATTTTCCTTTTGAGGGATGAGGGAAATCCTTGATTTATATCTGAGAAGATTAACCGAATTTTTACCTTGTAGCTCAGACCTCAGCCCTTCTCAGCAGAGCTCGTCTTCGGGGGATCTCCTTCCGGAGATGATGGAGAGCGGGACGCCTCCCCCTGCCGTGCCACCTAGCGAGGCGGGCGACCCGAGGTATCGTCGCGGAGGGTTTCTCCGAATCCGTCAGGGGCGGAAGATAGCTATGTGGCCCCCCGAGGTTCTCCGCGTCCGGCCTTCGAAAGAGGTCGTGGGACAAGTCCAGAACCGTCTGGTGCTCGGCCGGAGGAGCTAAAGATTCTGCTGGGGCGAGCTTCTATCTCGGAGGAGCACCGTGCATTGATGGGCACGGTGATTGAAAGGATCTCATCCGTAGAGAGCGGATTGCATGAGGCCGTCAAAAGTTTACTGACGGGTTTTGAGGTACATTAGATAATGTACACTTTTGTCAGTTGCGCATGAATAAGATGCACCCTGTGTAGATAGTAGCCCGTGAGACTCTGCGCGTCGTCAAGAAATGACGGCACGCGGAGGATCATAATCCCAAGTCTAAGATGTCACCTTTGAATGTAGGCGGCAGGGTGTCCGGAATCGAGCCGAACTGATGATTTTGCCGAACTAAAGAGGCAACTGGATGTGGCAGATGCCGACATCGCGCTTGTCAGCAAGCGGCTTGATGAGGCTCAAGGTATGTAATTCCTCGGGCGGCATTAGGTAAGAAGAGTTTTATGCCAGTGTCTTACGATGTGTGTGCTTGACGCAGATGGTGCGGCCGCCGTGGAGAGTCTTAGGGCAGAACTTGCCCGAGCTAAAGATCAAGCCAGAGAAAGTGATGCGGCTGCCAAGAAAGCCCTTGAAGAGCTGAGAGCCGAATAGGCTGCTCATTGCCGAAGCAAGGAAGAGATGGCCGAGATGGCCGAAAAGTTAAAGAGTGCTGTAGACCGTTGGAGACTTCTTGAGAAAGAAGACCAGGCGAAACAGACGGACTTAGAGAAGGCCGTTGCCAATGCCAAGGACGCGCGCTCTGCGATGAGAGCTGCGAAGGAGGAGCTGCGTCAGGCCGAACAGATTGCTGCTGGAAAGCCCTTTATGCTGCGAAGGAAATTTTGCAATCCGAAGTTTGCTCCGTTGGACCGGATGTGGAGTGTGGAGGATACCTATCTAGATCTGGCAGCGAGTGCTGCTGATGCGACCGAACACTTTCGTGATAAAAAAGATCGCGAAGTGGAAAAGCTTTTCTGGTCGCAGTTTCACAATCCAGAGCGTCCACTGGCAGTGGACGATCGTTTGGCTCAATGGGCCGAACTGAATAGGTTGTCCGGACTCGCCATGAAGTACGTCATGGGTCATCTGTGGCCGGGGAGATCGGAGCCGAAGAGTTATTTCAGCTTGGTGCAGCAATTCCTTGATGCGGTGCCGCGTATTAATGCAATGAAGAGGTCAGCATGCATAGAGGGCGCAAGGATGGCTCTTGCCCATGTCAAGACATACTGGGCAGAGATGGAGACCACCGTTGTTGCGTCCCGAGATTCGGACAAAAGCCGAGTATCCTCCGAGCACTATTTTCAGGAAGTCCTTGAAGGCGCCTGTGTAATAGAGACGCAGTGCTCGAAAGATGCTATGTTATGATAGCATATGTAATTATAAAGTAATATTTTGATAAACAGTAGTGGCCTTTTTATACTTGTGCCTTCAAGTATTGGGAACACCTCCTGTGCGGCCGTTTTAAGATATATATATACAAAATCTGAAAGATGGCAGCCGTTGGCTTCAGCCCCCACGCACATAGTGCGGGGGTGCTCGCAGAAGACGCATTTTCACACTTAACCCAACGTCTTGGTCCTACAAAGGAGGTGATAGCGCAGCGGGCCAGGCAACCGGTCTATAATGCTTTAATACTTTCACTTAGCCATAGGAGCTTGAAAGTGGGACTATTTAGGTAGCCCCTTGGTGGCGACTGCGCTCGCCGGAGTTCGGGGCGCGTATGTGCCTGACCGGAAAGCGGCCCTTCGTTAAAGCGGAGGAATCCAATAGATTCCGATAGGTCATCGAGTGGCTGACCAGTCTCACGCTACATCATGGCAGTCAGTTTTCGGCTTTCTCTACTGAGGTGCTCGCCCGGCCGAACCGGGGCACAATCGTAGTAGTTCTCCTGGTGCTACCTTAGCCGATAGAGCAGAACGTAAGGTAGCCAAACTCAGGAGCCGGGCAACCCAACATTTGACCAAAGACATGATTCGGAGCTGATGCATATAATGCCAAAACTCGTGACGCCGAACACTCCCTAAGGTGTTCGGTCTTTATGAGTGCGGGCGAAACAACATTCTTTATTAAAAAAGCCCCTAGTGTCCAGGTACATGCAAAAATTCTGACGTGGCCACATGCCAAGACGCCAGCCTCCTCCTTGGTTATGTCAGAAAGAACCAGGGGATGTGTAGCAACAAGAGACAGTAAAAAAGGTTTACACAGGGTCTTAATCTAAAAAGAATCCTTTAGGATGGGTCCCTACTGCACGTCTGCGCCTGTGTCTCCGTTGTGCCGTATCCTGGACGGGCGCCGCACGACGTTCATCTGTAAAAGAGAGGAACTGAGTTGAAAACGGGTTGTGCTGAACAAAAGTTTAAAATAAACAAAGTATAAAGTAAAATATATATAATTGAGCTTTATTGTCTCTTATTGTATATGCATGGAGCCCCTAGTGGGGGTATATGGCCACTAAGCCTGCATCAATGATGATTTTGTCCCGAACTCGTCTATCCGCGTTCGTGGTCTTTAATGACCTATTTCGAAGTTTTTTGGCCGGTGAGGCCATTTTATTGTGGGGCTGTCAAAGCGGCCGCACAGTCCTCCGCTTGGGGAGGCGCACTTTAGTGCTTCCCATTCAAAGAGATGATGCCTCGTGGACCGGGCATCTTAAGCGTTAGAGATGCATAATGCGGTATTGCGTTAAAGCGGGCGAAAGCTTCGCGTCCCAGTAGTGCTTGATAGCGACTTGAGAACGGGACGATATGGAAGGTCAACTTTTCGCGGCGGAAGTTATCGGCAGAGCCGAGTATAACTTCGAGCCGGAGAAAACCCATACAATGGGTGTCCGGACCAGGTGTTACCCCTTGAAAGGAGGTTTTGCTGCGGCGGATTCTTGCTGGGTTTATCCCCATGTGATGGATTGTATCCTGATATATCAGGTTTAGTCCACTACCGCCGTCCATAAGGACATTTGAAAACCGGAGTCCGCCAATTATTGGATCGAGTATGAAGGCAGTCCAGCCTGCATTCTTGATATTTCTAGAATAATCTAGCTGATCGAAGATGATTGGTTTTGACAACCAGTGGCGGGACCCTTTGGGGATAGGTCGTGTGGTGCGTACCTTTATGGGCGCCGCACGTTTTGTTATGTGAAGTAAGTTCACTGTTTTTACTTCTTGTGGGAAGTTCTTTTGTTTCCCGGTGCTCTGCTTTTGGGGTTCGTCCTCGTCTTCGCTTGGTGTGTCGAGCCCCTTGTGTTCGGCATTGAGTCTGCCGGATTGTTTGAAAACCCAACAGTCTCTGTGGGTATGGTTAGCAGGCTTCCCGGGAGTACTGTGTATCTGACATATCCTGTCCAGGATTTTATTTAGGTTGGATGGATCGTCCCTGTTATCCTGGGGGGGGGATTTTTCCTGATTTTGTCGTGAGCCTTTGAATCCGGCATTGACTGCCGTGCTCTTCGGACTTTTGTCCTTAGTCCAACAACGGTCCTTGTTGCGTTGTGGTTTTCCATTTCCATCCCTAGTTTCGGATGTACTTGGGTCGCTGGGGCTGCACCTTGCCAACCAGTTGTCCTCCCCTGCACAAAAGCGGGTCATGAGGCTTGTTAGTGCGGCCATTGTTCTTGGCTTTTCTTGGCCGAGGTGTCTGGTGAGCCATTCGTCTCAGACGTTATGCCTGAAAGCTGCTAAGGCTTCGGCGTCCGAACAATCGACTATCTGATTCTTTTTAGTGAGGAATCTATTCCAGAACTGCCGAGCTGATTCTCCGGGTTGTTGAGTTATGTGACTAAGATCGTCTGCATCCGGAGGGAGGACATAGGTCCCTTGAAAGTTTGCTCGGAAAGCATCCTCGAGCTCTTCCCAGCTTCCAATTGTGTTTTCGGGAAGGCTTTTAAGCCAATGCCGGGCTAGTCCTTTAAGCTTAAGGGGTAAATATTTTATGGCGTGGAGATCATCTCCTCTAGACATGTGTATGTGGAGGATATAATCCTCGATCCAAACTCCGGGGTCTGTTGTTCCATCATATGCCTCTATGTTTACGGGTTTGAATCCCTCTGGAAATTCATAGTCCAGGACCTCATCGGTGAAACATAGGGGGTGTGCGGCGCCCCTGTACTTGGGTGTGCCGGATTCTGATGATGGCTTCATAGCATTGCTTATGAGAGCTTGCTTTCTTGGCCCATAAATGGACCTGACTGGGCCATGATGCGAATCCTTAAGTGGGTCGCATGCCGATTTAGGTGCGGCGCCGCTTGTCACTTTATGGGGTCGTCTATCCGACCGTGTGGCTTTCTCATTTTTTGAATGCGAGGGCTCTAGGGCCTCTTCGTCGAATTCAGGCAGTAGCTTTCTTTTTGGATAGCTTTTAGTGCGCCGACTGTCGCCGTATTTATCTGCGGTATTGATTATTTTGCTCCATCTAATCCGGGGTGCATCTTCCGCTGTTTTTAGCTTCCGCTTATGCTTTTTTAGGCTGCGTGCAGTTGCAACGAGCCTCTCGTGGAGATTCTTCTGCTCCATAGGTTTATCCGACGTGAGGTCGTCCGGAATGCCGTTTTCGCCGGAGGAGGGATGTTCGGTTTCTCTATCTGTGTTGCCCTGTTCGGATGGTTGCTCTAAGGCCTGCTCGTCGTCTACCGGCTCGTCCTGCTCTATGGCTGGGTTTTTGTCGAGACGGGGCTTGGGTCGGCGTTTACGCCGACGCTTTGATTGCTTTTCGGGGGGTCGATCTCCCGTCCCATCTCCTTTTTCCTCGTTGTCATTTCCTTTAGGGGTATCCACCATGTACACATCGTGAGATGAGGTGGCTGTCCAATGCCCTATGGGCGTTGGTTCGTCGGTATCTCCTGCATCGTCATCCATGCTGTCGATGTCTCCGGAGTCGAAGTTGAGCACGTCGTTTAAATTGTCGACAGTGGCTACCAAGTGGGGGGTGGGTGGGCTTTGAATTTCTCCATCGTTCGTATCCCATCCTCGCTGACCGTAGTTCGGCCAGGGCTCTCCTGATAAGGAGAGAGACTTGAGAGAGTTCAGGATATCGCCAAAAGGCGAGTGCTGAAAGATGTCTGCGACGGTGAACTCCATTATCGGCGCCCAATCGGATTCGATTGGCAGGGGCGCGGGGGGTTTGGAGTCCGGGGAGGAGTCCGGATCCTTGGAGTCACGGGTCGTGCAGAGTGCGGGGCTAGCGTTCGGCTCGATCGCTTTCGGGATCGCAGCCCCTGAGGTGACGTCCAACCGCTCATCCTCGATTGGCGCAATAGGCTCCGAGTTAGGGGTCGGAACCGATGCGTGTGCGGCCTCTAGGACACTGTCCGGGGGCAGAGCTAGATCATGCCCCTCGAGATAGTGCGGCGCGCTTGGCCGTGGCTCGAGCCCGTCGAAGATCAAGTCTCCGCGGATGTCAGCCGTGTAGTTTAAGCTTCCAAACCCGACTTCATGGTCAGGAGCGTAGCTTTCGATCTGCTCCAGGTGGCCGAGTGAATTGGCCCGCAGAGCGAAGCCGCCGAAGACGAAGATCTGTCCGGGGAGAAAAGTCTCACCCTGGACCGCATCGTTGTTGATGATCAAAGGAGCCATCGGGCCTAAAGGCGACGACATAGAGGAACTCTCAATGAAAGCACCAATGTCGGTGTCAAAACCGGCAGATCTCGGGTAGGGGGTCCCGAACTGTGCGTCTAGGCCGGATGGTAACAGGAGGCAGGGAACACGATGTTTTACCCAGGTTCAGGCCCTCTTGATGGAGGTAAAACCCTACGTCCTGCTTGATTAATATTGATGATATGGGTAGCACAAGAGTAGATCTACCACGAGATCAAGGAGGCTAAACCCTAGAAGCTAGCATATGGTATGATTGTTGTATATGGAGTTGATTGCCTACGGACTACAACCCTCTGGTTTATATAGACACCGGATAGGGTTAGGGTTACATAGAGTCGGTTACAATGGTAGGAGATCTTGAATATCCGCATCGCCAAGCTTGCCTTCCACGCCAAGGAAAGTCCCATCCGGACACGGGACGAAGTCTTCAATCTTGTATCTTCATAGTCCAGGAGTCCGGCTGAAGGTATAGTCCGGCTACCCAAACACCCCCTAATCCAGGACTCCCTCAGGCACGGCCCGTACCCATGCACGGGGCAGAAATCGCGGGCAGGGCAAGGGCCATATCCGTGCACTGGACAGAAGGCCACGCCTGCGTCCATGCCATTGCCGAAGAAGACCCCTGGCGGTGGCGAGGCCTGGGCGGCGTTGAAGAACTCCTCCTCGCCCAGGAACGAGGCTGCAGCCTCGGCGGGAGCCCAGTCCATTGGCGGAGTGACGAAGGCCGGCATCGGGGGTGCCTGGTAGGCGTGGTGGACGGCGACAGATGAGTTGCTTGGTCCTGCCTGTTCTGCGGCGGCGGGGCCAGGGTGCTCCTGACGACCACGGCGACCACGACGACCACGGCGACCGTTTCCTGGGCCCCAATGTCGAGGAGCACCAGCACTGTGGTGTCTGGAAGATCGACGGATCTCCCGTCCAATGAATCGAACAAGGGCAGAGGTGATTCTATGCAGGTTCATACCTGCCATCTTACCTTCTCGTCTCTTCTTGTTCGTGCTTTGTTGGCCGAGGCTAGCGTGGCTGATAACGTGCAAAGATTTGATGAAAAACTTGTGTTCTATTGATTCTGGGCAAAGCCCCATTTATACAAGGATTTGGGGCGCCTCTGGAGAGGCGTCCGTTTACAACAGGCGTCTGTGGCGCAAGAAGACACCTGTACGGACGTTCGCGTCCGTACGGCGCTTTGGACACACGTGACGACTCTTAGTGCTAATGACGTCGCTTTATTCTTAACAGGAAGAACAGGCGACCCCTTTGAGCAACCTGTTCTAATAGGGAAGTCCTATATCTTAAAATTAATTCATCAAGTTGATGAGAAAAATTCATGGGCGTTCTACTGGGCCCTACTCACTTGTTACACAACAACCGGTTAGAGGAAGAGCCAAGCAAGGGGGACAACGAGTGTCCATCAGAATCATCATCTTAATTAGAGGCTCCTCCAAAAACCCTGTGAGAAAAATATGAGGAGTATAGTGTTTGATATGTTGCCAAAACTCCTTCAAATCCAGTGGGAAAAATAAGAAGAAAATGCCGCAACATATAATGTTTATTGTCTGTTTTAACTCGATATGAGGAAAATCCATAGAATTAAGAGGACAATAAATATGTCGTATATACTTTCTTAAAAACCCTAGTGGGGAAAATAGAAAATATGATATATGATCTTGTGTTAATATTACCTCATTAAAAACCTTAATGAGAACATGTGAAGTAAAGTCATAAAGGGAAAAAGAGTATAATATGATGCATTGAACAAGAGTAATTCAGGAAGATACTCCCCCTGATTCTTGCATATCTCAAAGCCGTCGAATACCAATTCCAAGAATATTTTCTGGATGCCGAAGTTGGTAGAGACTTTGTGAACAAATGTAGAAGTTTGTTGTATGATTTGACTTGCAAGATAGCAATATAGTGATATTGCTTGCTTCATAATCTGTTTGCATCCGGATGAACACAAGTAACATTATCTTTGAGATAATGATCGGTGGATGTAGTATTAATACTAAGCTTGTCTATGATCTGACATGGTGGGGATCTGATTAATGTATCCAATGATATTGGTGTTCAGATTTCTCTGAAATTGAAAACCCAGGACTAGATGTTTGATGCCTTAGATATCAAAAGATATTCTTGAGTCCCGACCAACTGTGTTTGGTGGATCCAATGACATTATAGAACGTTGAGTCCCAATATCTCGTTTCCATCATCTCTCGGTCTAAATAGATCTTTCTCTACGTCTAGAGAAAGATCTGCCATGAGAGTTGCGGATGGATAATATTTGTGCACAATGGATTTCTCCAATATATTCTGGATATAGACAACATGGTGTACCATAATGCATGAGTGAAGGCGCTCGAGGTTTACCCAAATCCTTCATCTCAAATTCTGTCATTTAGATCATCACACGATTCGTCATTGTAGGAGTAATCCTTGCATATGACGATCATGCATGGATAATCATTAATTTAGGAGTAATCCTTGTGAATAAGGAACTCACTACGTCGGTTGTATCAAATGTAACGACAATAATTAGCCATATGGTGATTTATTGATTTTACACATTGTATGTTGCGTTTTGCATTTCGATTCAGAAGTGAGACTCCATTGGGAACCATCTATGTTTGAATCTAGTGATCCACATGTATATGTAATCACTACATCTATCAATTGCATGACTTTGTATTGCCAATGATGTAAGTTATCAGAAAGAGATTCCACCTCCGGAGAATAGTTGGGTATCTGCGTGAACCCTTGTGCTACAATACTTGCTCTATGTTTCACCATCTCATTGTTCTAAATTCCGTTTCCAGAAGAAAACTGGTGTAGGTATTGCTTATGAATACCTTCCCATTTATTGAGCAAGATTATTTCTACCTAGATTATACCCTTTGCTTGAGTTCAGTCCGAGTGTTGTTCACACTTTGCCATGGCCATGGTCTTTGGATCTGAATCATATGAAAGGTTTTGCAATCTAGTTGAGAAATGTACGTCGACAATTGCAGACTTCCGGTTATATGATTCTCCAGAATCTATATATGAATATATAGTTGATGGAAATATTGTTACCCATGGTGACTGCTCGCGATTTCCCAATGCGATTGAGTCGGGTATTCCGATATCCCGGTCATTGTGTGCACTATGACCTGGGTTGGTGGAGGTTTCCCGTCCACTGGGTGTATACTACCCATTAGGTGTCTGTCAACGTGAAGTTGACTTGCATTTACTGATTCACAAGCCTTGATATCCTTACTTGCGAGAAGCTGAATCCTGATGTACTTCTGCCATACATCTCTTCCTGTTGCTTTGAACGGGGAGTGGAGTGGATTTTGTTGGTACCTCCACTTTTTTAGGCGTACTTTTGCAGGATTGTAGGATTGTGTGACACCTTTATAGTCAGTAAATGAATATGGCAGATTATTCGCAATGTATTGCAAATCTTCCGAACGCATGGTTCAGATCTTTGAGTATGTGGATCTGAGGCAGAAATGTGTTGAACATTCCACTAATTTCCTGTCATTCTTTATGGTACTTGAATTCTCCCCCTAATGCCTGGAAATGTTTCTCATTGAATCAGCATACTGGCCTTGAATAACTTCCCATGTGAGGGGCTTGAGGTATTGACGGTAATACAGTTATTCCTCACATAGATCCCAACTATATGTTGAGGGGCCAATGATCACTAGTGCAGAACCGGGCAATAGCACCGGTTTGTAAGGCCCTTTAGTGCCGGTTCGGTAACCGGCACTAAAGTGTGGGCACTAAAGGCCCCCCTTTAGTACCGGTTCAGCACGAACCGCTGCTAAAGGGCAACCACGTGGCACGAGCCAGCTTCGGGGGCAGGGAGCCCTTTAGTACCGGTTGGTGACACCAACCGGTATTAAAAG
>NC_041388.1:611435870-611515387 GCF_002162155.2 Triticum dicoccoides | reverse complement strand
AGAAACTCTATTAATAACCCAGGGTGAAGAATTACTTATTCTTCACCCCAGTCCATCAACCGAGCCACGGTCGGAGCAAATCTTGACCGATGTAAAATTATGTTCCACTGCTGTAAATTTATGTTTGTAGGAGCGCTTGACTGGTACAGTAGGACCGTAGGAGGAGCCCACTCCCCAACACCTATATCCTTTCTAATCAGCTACGGGCGGTTTCACTTTAGTGCGGATGGGCTCGACACCGTCCCTCTCTCCCCGGACCCTCCTCTCCGACGATTGTCGAGGCGGCGGCAGTGACGACGATGGTGCCGGAGGGACGACCCGGAGACAAGGGCTACTCGCCTCTCGTACGTGGAGTACTCCCCCCTTTCCCTCTTCATGGGGTAGTGATCAGGAGGCGAATTGGGCAGTGCGGCGATACAGTGCGAGCTCGGCGACGGCAACGACCTTCTCCGGCGTCCCTGTACGCCGCCGGAGGTATTCTCACCGTTAAGGTCTCCCTCCTCTTATTCCTTCCCCTTTCCTCCATGAATTTCTGAATTTTTAGGGTTAGGGTTCTTGATTTTTTGAGGATGGACAAAGAAAGAGGAAGTAGACTAAGACAGGAGATGAAAGAAAAGAGGGGAGCTTGCGTGTTTGAGGGGGTGATGGAGTAGACCTTCGCTCGATTGTGGGATCATTTGAAGGAGGTGGAAATCATGCAGGAGGAGAAGAAGAGGAGAAGCTCAACGATGCGGAGGAACAACATTAGTATCTTCTTCGATCCAGCCAAAGGTGATAGCCCTGTTTCCTATTTTCCTCTCTGTTTTGGATGAATTGTTCCTTCTTTCTTCCCTGGAGCTCCACTAGTACGAAAAACAAAGAGCCATGTCCAACCGTTTTCACTTAGAGTGGAGTTGGGATGCTGCTACTATATTTAGGATGGTCATCCCATTAATTATGTTGCATCTGCTTTGTTGTAGAAGAAGGCACTGAAGGAGACCATAAAGGATAAAACACAAGAAAATTTGAAAGAACGAGACGAGTGCTGCGAGCAACGAAGAAATCACTCCCGAATAAGAAGTACAAATCATTCAAGCCCAAGTAAGTTTTATCTTAATGCACAATCTCACTAACTCCCTATACCGTTTTGTTAGGTTTCCAGTCCTTCAAACACTGTCATCGGGGCTGATCTTACCTCTGAATAGATTGAAATTTAAACTTTTTGATTCAAGGATCTTGCTAAAGGACATGAATGTGTCTTTTCTTAAACGTTGACTCGTCCTGAACACTACAGTGAGGCTGCAGAACTCTCTAGTGAGACATGGTAGCAACTAGCGAATGGCAAGATGCAGAATATGGTTTTCCTTATCCAATTCATAGAAGCACTAACCTTCTGTGAAAGCACGACATAAACTTGCAGTACACTAAACTTTCTCAGGTTTGCTTCTCACATTTTTACACCGAGCTTAAGGCGAATGATAAATGGTTAAGCACCTATTTATTTGTAGTTTTGATCTGTTGATACACACTGAACAGAAGGATATAGCTGGATGTGCTCCTATTTTACGTCGATGTAAACAAGCGATGCAATCGATGTCGCATGCAAGTTTGGAATATGTATTTCTTGTACATGCTCCTATTTTTTGTTGGCCCCATATCTCTTACCTTGTCTATCAGAATTTGTACATTAGCTCGTGAATGTGGCTGAATCCATATGGTACGCTAGATTTTTGTATGTGGCTGGTTGGAAACATTTGTTGGTATACACGGACCATCTCCTAGCTTGTCAATATTCATGGAAGCCGAGTTAGATTTATTTTAGTTACCATCAGGTGGACCCTGACCCTCATCAAGCCTGTCAAACTTTGCTAATTTTTTTAACCCGCCCTTAGTCCAGGAAAAAAATCTTCTATAACAATAAATTTTCATTTTTCATTCAGGTTGTTTGTTTTTTGTAGCATAAATCATATTGGAATGTACTTTTTTGGCAAGTAATTATGTGTGCCTGGTCAATTATGTGTTTCATTTTGATGACTCTTTGGTGCCAGACAATGTCTAGTTCAATATGATGACTTCCAGTGTTGTACCTCACACAACTTGATAAAAGACACGGTTTAGTGTGCATTGAAACAGTGATTACAGAGTTTGGCCTGTTTATCTTATTTCTCTCTATATTTTTGATTCATACCATGGAGCCAGCGTGTTATGGGTTCATGTGATTCCGATAAATTTCGTGCATCCAAAATCCCTCTATGATATCTTTGATTTTGACATTGTTTCCAGTTTAGGATACCAAAGCCTGCTAATCCTTTAAGGGCCTGTTCGGAAGTGCTCCGGCTCCGCGCTTCTCCGAAAGCGGGCGAGGAGCTGGCCGAACACCGGCAGCTTCAAGAAGCCTGCTCCGCGGAGCAATTCTGGACGCAGTGCAATTTTCTGGAGCTACTCCAGCCCAAGCTTCGTGAAAACCAGGAGCAGAAGTTGCTCTTTATTACATCCCAATGCCCTTCCGAAGTGGCATGCATAACGATTCGATATGAGCGGAGCGAACCAGCGTCCTCGCAGGGTGATTTGACTATGGGGTCCTCTCCTCTCTGGCCCATGTTGACGGAGCAGAATCTGTCGCTGCTGCCGAACGCTTATCACCTCCCGTGAGAAGCTGGCTGGCCGAGAAGCTGGCCACTTGGGAAGCGAGAGAGCTTCCGAACGGGCCCTAAGTGTTATATGTGCTTCTTTGTTGGTGGCCTCCTTTTATTCGTATACTTCTAAGAACTGAAAATATTCTGTTTTTCAGGTATCTGTTCAAGCGGATGACGGTTAATGTATGAGGGATAGAGAATTACAGAGCGATGTCTTCATCTTTAATAACCAGAAGAAATATTCATGTTTTGGTTAGAAGAAAAGTGAACCTAAAGGGTACAGTACTATTAATAGGATACTATGTTGGTTACAGGCTTACAGCCCATGGATAATAATGTTTCAGTCGCTGGAGAGATTGCTGAATAGATAAGTTGATGTAAAATTTCTGGTCACCTGCAAATTAAGCTGCTTGAAGATCAAGTTCGACAGTAATCAGCTTTCAAGTTAGGTAGTATTCCGTTTTAGAATGTGTAATTATATGCCTAATATTGTTGATCAATTTATTATTTGCAACTTCTATAGGAAAAAAATTCCCCTTGTAGAACAATTATGTATCTCGGGGACATGAGTGTTTTTGGTAGCATTTAGATAGTCTTTGGTGGTGTAGCTATGATACAGTTGAATAAGTGTTACGGATGATAGACCTTCCTATTGATGTATCTCCACTCCATGATATTGGAATTTTGTAAAGCATCGAGTTGTATTAGTAGGATTGAACAGGAAATATTATTCTGGTTGCATGAGTGTTTTGTCACCTCACAGTACATTGAGAAGGCCAATGAAGAAACTTCTAAGAGTACAAAACACGCACCTATAAAAAGTACAAACTATACATACAGTTGAATGTGTATTACAGAGGTATCTATTGTTGTCGTCAAGTGCTTAGGGAATCGTCAGTGTTGTTGTTCATCGTTAACACATTCTTTGGATTTTTCAGAGCTATCTATTGAAATATGATTACTTTCTTTGTCCTTGGGAACTTTTTACCACTGCCATAGATAATCGTCTATTTATTTCTGTCTAATATTTATTTATTTTTTCTAATATTTATGTAGTTCCTTGTAACATGTGGCTGATGGATTATGAAGATTACCTTTCAAACTAATGCTTCTCTTTTCAGCTTACATTTTTGTCCTTGGAAACACGACGGAGAAGTCACGAGGAGCTGCAATATACGTGTACATGTAACTATTGTCCAGGCCCTGGAACCTTTTCAATAACCTTTGCTGAATCTGTAGGGTCATCCAGACGTGGATGTTGTAAAGGCTAACTGGAGATACAGCAAAAACTGTAGGGTCATCCAATGTGGTTTTGTAACCTCTAATTCGAAATCCAGTGTCCGCAGTTTGTCATGGCTGAACCACTGCCCATCTCGAGAAGGACGAGAGGAACTTAGTTTTCTCTATAGATTGAATTTGTACGTGCTACTTTGTCAAGCAATGAATCAAACTTATTGCTCTGTAATTTTTATGTAAACTCGGATCATCTTTGTTCATTGTTACACCGATGTAGTCATGTCATTTTTATGTCTTGGCAACAACACTCAGGAAATTTTTTGTGTGGTCTACAGCTAATGAGTAGAACACACAATGTGGTCCGGTAGACAACTTGTTGTGTAGAACACCGGAGGAAACTGCAGAGCATGAATCCAAGACCAAGAAAGCAACATTTTTTTTCTCAGATACACTGAACAAGAAACTTTGCTACCAGGATAACACGATGGTGAAATCTGTCTTCCCGTTACAAATTTCAGTTCTGTCCAGATCTTGTTAGACTGAATAACCAAAGTCCAACTGAATGCCATGGTCCATCCATGGCATTAGGATTCAGAATTCTTCTATCTTCTTCTGGCATTGGCACGGCTTTAGTCAAGCTTCTGATTGCACGCAAGCATCGACAGATGGAGTAGCTGCACATGGTTGTGGTTGTGCTCGTTCTCGTAAGTGGCACGAGCATCCCGCCATTGCCGCTACACCACTCCACATGCTTCCTGGTGATGCTATATCTGTGCCCCCCCCCCGCCCTCTGCAATTTACTAGTCCGTACTACATTACTTGATTCACTTGCCACCTACAAAGCAAAGATGCAGATCTCACCAGCTAAATGACATGTATAAAAGACATATATCTGAAGTTGCATGCGGAAGAGAAGGAAATTTTGATCTGTATTATCCATGCCCTTCGTATCAAGAGAATACAGTTGGGAAATATGCAAAATTGTAATTCTCACAGAGAAAATTGATAGATATTAATAACAAGCAAGATTTGTTAACATGCAAAACTGACAGAAGCTCATTATTTCTCTGCATCAATAATTTGTCAGAGTGAACATCTGAAGTCAGCATTTTAGGAACACGTTGGTCAAGAGTTGCCTGTCATGTCCAGTTGCAACACTGTGACACCATGTAAAACTAAAGAATTTTCCTTTTTGAGATTAGAGTTTGAGGGTCTGGTTCTATTTGGACCTTGCATGTGTCGGAGCCTGTAGAAAGTGTTGCGTCAAATAATTGTAATGGTTTCCTGTATCAATAAAGCTTCAACTTTACCTAGAAAATATTGATCTGGTTCTTAATTAAACCAAGAGAACTCAAAATCAGATTAGCACACAAAATTGAAACGCAGCAAGAACAAGGTCATTGTATGAACTAAGAATCACTTAAGCCTTCAGACATTATATGAAAACTTCTAAAAAACAACACAAAAAAAACAGTTGAATGTTCAGCGGCGCTCCCACAACAAAATGAGCTATTGATACCTTTGTCACTAATTTCAAAAAGATACATGCATCGACTTGTTCTAATCTTATAAGACCTTAACATAAGCATTTTTATTTCACATAACATGGGCACCTCGTTCTGCTCTTATTACAACAGTGACAAGTGATTCTTGAAGAGTGCACTAATTAGCACCACTGCTTATATAACAACTCACGACAAAAAAAATCTGATGCACTCTGAATACACAAACAAGCTTCAGTTTATCAAAAGTAGGTACGGATGTCACTAGGGGGGTGGAGGCAGCCACGTTTGAAGGAGCCAGCCACAACTTACAATTAAGTAGGAGGTCGATCGTGACCAGCTTGAAGAGGAGGCCGATGATAACTGGAACATGACTACTCAACAGCGCCGATGAAATCTCTGGATCCAGATTCAATCAGGGAGGTGAGGCTAGGAGACAATACAATAGTGGAGCTCGTGGAGAGCGTCGACGCCGCAGAGTGCGGCCCTGTAAGACTTGGCGCCGCTGCTTCCGTTAGACGGTATCCCGGTGTGGGACGACCTCCTCCCCTTCTGCCCAGACACGGAGCCGGCACGCCAGCGTAGGGATAGACTAACCTGCTCCGCTGGCATTCGGAGAAGAACCGCTATGGCTGCACGAGGAACGGGTCCGGATAGTGGAGGTGACCTGGTAGAGATGGTGTGGAGAATGTAGAGCCCTCCCACGATCCATGGGGTGTTTTTCGCGTGAGGTAAAAATTACCTCGCAAGGCTGAGGCTTTTTTGGTACCGGGCCACCCGTGTGTGAGATAAATTTACATCTAAACCTTTGTTTGTTGCGTTTCTTTTGTAGCTCCAGAACATAGACCGGTTCCATTTTTCAGGGTGTAATTTTACCTCCTTACGTTCCTTAGGGATGGCTGGGGTGAGAAATAACAATTCTTCACCCTGAGCAACGAATAGCGCAACCCTATATATATATATATATCATCGAATGTCTCACAACCACCATTAATTAATTCACACATATATACACACATGTATATATATATATATAATTAGCTAGCTATCTACAATTTCTCCTAATTGATGCCTTCGGAGCCAGTGGCATTAGCCTAATTGGTGCCTTCGGAGCACGATAACAATTGGAAGTGGTTCATGGGGCGGTAGCGGGTAATAGTATTCTCCCTTGGGATCTATGACCTGGTCGAGCAAAAATCCCGCTATTTCCTCTTGAATTGCTTCTATGCGGTTCTCTGATAGGAGCTTCTCCCGCACCTCTTTGAACTGTTAAGAAGGAGATCAATATGCATGTGTATTAATTGTGTGACTAGATATCGATAATGGTGTAAAAATTGTGAATAGTGTTCCGACAAACGTACCAACTCCTGTCTTTGAGATCTGCTCCTTTTGGACGCTATCATGCGAATGTTCTTGCAAACGTAGTATGCACACAGATTATTCCCCGGCGCCTGCTTCAGGGCCTTTACGAGAATGGAATTTGATCATATAATAATTAATCAAGCATGATAATTAAAGAGATGGCAGCTAGCTAGTACTACTTAATTACTTACCTGGGGTCGATACCATTTCATATTTTGTTTCCATGGGCCTGGAGTGGCCCTGATGAACTTTGCCCAAGCCCTACCCGCCGACAAAGAAAATGAATAAATGAGTTATTAAATAGTTGTTATCAGGAAATGACGAACTAATTAAATAGGCCGAGATATAGTTAATAATGATTGAAATTACCTGTTGACCATCCCCTTCACGATGGTGTAGTCACTTGCTTTCTTAAGTAGTGAGTCTAGTACTTCAACTGTTCCTTCATCAACTTTAATGATTAACAAGATCCAGTGAAATCTGCATGCACACACGTTTGCATGTCTTAATTAAGCGGGCATATGTAAGGAAAAACATGTAGCTAGCTAGTAGGGAAAAACAGAATTTGTAGTACAAGACAGTGTGACTCACTCGAAGTTGTAAGGAAGTAGTATATCTTCATTGTATTTGAGGCGCTTGAAGAACTCTAGCATGCTTTCCTCTACACTTTTTTCGTAATATGGATATAATTTCCATGTGTATTCATTAATGGTATTTGGGTCAACGAACCCAATGCCATAGCATCCACCTTTTTTCATTTCATAAATCTTCATCCTGCATAATACCACAGAAAAGAATATAGTGAGGATAATTACAGGTAATGATTGATCAAAATAATCACTACAACTAGCTTGAGACTTAAATTACAGAAAGAAATCACTTACAGACAATAGCAACTGACGATAGATTTGTCGAGTGCGTCTTGATTGTATAGCTGAAATAGTTCTGAATACTCAACGGACACAGCTGTCTCATGGTAGTAATGATCCTTCTCGACATTCACCATGAGGGACTCTCGATTGGAAATCTTTGTAATATCCATGTACCATTGATGCAATTCATACATTCTTGTTGGGAGCTTCTTGACAACGTCTGGCTCGACCAAAGGTTGGCCCCGGACATATTTCCATTTTATTTCCTCCTCTCTAGTCGAAGACATGGGCTTGATATCGAGGAGTTATCCAACAGTGATCATGAGCGTTTCAGCTTGCTCAATATGCTCCTCGGTTATTACCACATCGCCCAGCCCGGGAACGTTAACGGTTTGCCCACAATAATATTGGGCGCGCCTACTCTCATGTGTTGTTGGCACAACAAGCGGGGGGATTGATTGCGCCGCCTGTTCTCCCAGCTGGGGAACGGTTTTACCGTTCCTTTTGCCAGCTGATTTGCTCGAGCTCGAGCTCGCCTCTTTCTGTAGACGTGCTCGATTTAACTTCTTGATGTGGCGCTCATAGTCTGTGTCAACAGGCTTGGGAGCTGGTGCTCTAGCCATACGAATGAAGTGGTCAATCTTTTCCTCAGGCACTTTCTCCCTTGGCGGCGGTGGCGGTTTTGGTGCAAAATGGGCTTCCACCTCGGCCTTCGATATGGCTACGTTTTCCTCCTCGGACTTGTCGTAAGGCCTCTGCGGAAGAGGCGCGAGGCTTGGACCATATTGAAATCGCTTGCCTCCGCCTGTACCTCCAGTACTACCTCGACTTGTACCGCTACGCACCATAGCTGAGGCGGTTCTCTTTCGTGATTGCTGAGGCGGCGAAGACGGCTGACGTGGCTGAGTTGGAGGAGGAGGAGTGGCCTGAAGCTGTGCCGGACTTGGAGGATGAGTGGCCTAAAGTTGTGCCGGACTTGGAGGAGGAGTGGCCTGACGCTTTGGTGGACTTGGAGGAGCGGGAGTCTGCTGACTCGGTGGCGGACTTCGACGAGGAGTCGGATGATGCGGTGTCGGTGGCCTTCGAAAGATAATGCAATCCTTTCTCCATAGGATGATACGATGGTTGGCCTCTCCCAGTGTGTGCTCATCGTCACCTCCAGGAATGTCAAGCTCTAGCCCTGAATATTGGTCCACCACCTCATCAACCAAGACACGAGCATAGCCCGCTGGAATCGGGTTGCAATGGAAGGTTGCCTCGGGGGGATTTGTAAAAGCAAGGGCGTCCGCCACCCTCATGGATATGTTCTTCATTTTGAAGTGTAGCTCGCAGTTAGTGTTCTCCATGATGTCATCCACTGGGTAGCTATCCAACAATGCGTCGCCCGGGGCGGAACCCATGCTACTTCTCGGCATGGATGGGACGGTGCTATCCAATGCTGGATCATTCGCTAGCTGCTGCAGCTGTTGAGGCCCCCTTTGCTGGCTAAGTGAGTCGATCTGCTCCTGCTGCCGCTGGAATTTGACTGCCAAGTCCGCGTGCACTGATTCTAGGCCTTGAAGGCGTTCATAGTCTAGCTTCCTCTGCTCCTCCTCCATCTTCCTCTTCTTCTCCTCCGCAATCTTATTTCTCGCACGGGTTCTGTAGTCGGCATTCCAGTCCGAAAACCCCTCATACCACGGAATAGCGCCCATGCCTCGTGTTCTTCCCGGGTGTTCAGGATTTCCCAGGGCACGCGTAAGCTCGTCGTTCTCTCTGTTGGGCTGGAACACTCCCGATCGAGCCTCTTCTATTGCAACAAGTAGCTTATCTTCGGCTTCGTCCAGATATGCCTTCTTTGAAACTTTGCCTGTCTTCGGGTCCAACTCCCCCCCATGCGCATAGAACCAAGTCCTGCACCTGGGGGGCCAGCTCAATGTTTCTGGAGTGACACATGCATCCTCCATCTCTTTCTCAGACTTATCCCACTTAGGCATTCCCATCGCATAGCCACCTGGCCCCAGCTTATGGAACTTATCCTTTTTTGCGGCATTGGCCTTGTTTATTCTTGATCGTTCCTTAGATAATTCCGAATTCTTGAATTTCACGAAATCGTCCCAATGAGCACTTTGCTTCTCTAGTGTTCCCTCGAATACTAGAGTCTTCCTTCCTCCCTTGACTTACTTGGCCCATTCACGATTCTTGTGGTTGTTGAATGCAACCGCCATCTTCCTAAGAGCAGCGTCCTTGACTTTCTCCACATCTGCATCTGTGAAATGATCTGGTAGGGTAAAATGTTCCATGAGCGTTTCCCAAAGCAGAAGTTTTTGTCTGTCGTCGACAAAAGTAACTCCTGGACGTGGCTTTGCTGGCTCTCTCCATTCTTGAAGGGAGATCGGGAGTTGGTCCTTCACAAGAACTCCGCACTGACGAATGAACTTGTCCGCAATCTTCTTAGGCGCTAATGGTTCGCCATTAGGTTTGATGGCCTCGATATTGTACTTTATGCCCTCCTTCAACTTTTTGTTCGGGCCTCGTTTCCTGTTGCCTGAAGATTTGCTCGATCCGGATGGCTGAAAGAAGAAAGATCGATTCGTTAATATATCTTCAAGTCATTTAAAACATGTGATGATCACCAGATGCCTGCTTATATAAATATATATACCTCGCCAGTCTTTGTTGTTTCAAGATCAACATTTTCTTCGTCATGTTCATAGTTCATGACTTCATCAATTCGGTCATCGCGATCGAATATCATATCACCCTCCCCGGTGTTGTTTAGATATTCGGAGCCGTCATAATCTTCTTCATTCTGATCATCATCTGGCCCGCGAGGATTGCGTATGATATTGAATAGGGCCTCTTCTCCCTCTCTGCCGGTATTGTCCACCATAGGTTTTATTTAACTAATCCAAAAGAAATATATTCAAATTACAATGCATGTATGCAATCAATTAATAAGGAAAAACTGAATCAATCATAGTACATAATAAGCATCATCGAATATAATCTCGAATACGTCGTCTCGAATAATAGATATAATCTCGAATACATCGTCTCGAATAATAGATATAATCTCGAATACATCGTCTCGAATAATAGATATAATCTCGAATACATCACTAGCTAGCTAGCTAGCAAGCTAATAAAGATCGAATACTACAGAGTAATCTAGGCCACTCGCAGTTCCTGAGGTGCGGGCGGTGGACACCCAAAGAGAAGGAACCATCACTGGATCATAGCTCGGGTGATCTCCCAAAAGAACCTGCCAGGTATTGGAGAACCTGACATCCATAGCAGTCATGTAGCGATGGGCGTGCTCGTCCTCCTCCCTGACACGGCGACGTACCACCTCCGGCGGGGCCGGCTCCCTCCGCACCGAAAGTGGCCCACGCGAACACCACCAAAGGAGATCATGGTCGACGACGGGACCTGGGGCCGGGTTCCTCACCAAGCGTCGTGCCCCTGAAGGTAGCACCTCCCAGTACCAGCCCGGCGGAGCCCAGTCCCGGACATGGGTCCTCTGAAGCAGGACATCATCGCGAACGGGTCGACGGCGAGGATGCCGGCGGGGCATCGCCGACAACAAATACTATATGCCGCAAAAGTAACATTTTTTAAATGATTGGATTGTGATTTCTAACATTTCTATAACTAAAATTGTATAACTAATTTTTCTTTAACATTTCTAACATTTCTATATAACTAACATTTCTATAACATTAATACAGAAAAAACTAGCATTTCTATATAACTAACATTTCTAACATTTCTAACACATTTCTATATATAACTAACATTTCTATAACATTAATACAGAAAAACAGAAAAAAACTAAAAACTAAAAACAGAAAAACTAAAAACTAAAAACATTGTGTGTGTGTGTGTGTGTGTGTGTTTGTGTGTATGTGTGTGTTTGTGTATGCATGTGTGTGTAGAGGCGACGGCGACGGCGAGCCAAGGCGACGGCGTCGGCGGCGCGGCGGCTTCGATTGGAGGGAGGAGAGGGGGGACAGGGGCTCACAACGCGTGCGAGAGGTCGAGGCGACGGCGACAGCGACGCGGACAGGTGCGGGGACGTGGACGGGGACGGGCCGGCGACGCGGACGACATGACGGGGGCGGCACGACGAGGACAGGGGCGACGCGGAGTCGACGGGGACGGCGCGACGGGGGTTGCGACGGCGCAGGACTGGGCGGCGGCGATGGAGTAGAGGGAAGTGGAGAAGGAAACTGACGAAATTTTTCGAAGTATTTTCTTATATAGAAAACACCTTTAGTACCGGTTGGAGCCACCAACCGGTACTAAAGGTCTCTTTTGGCCAGGCGAAGCGGCGGGAAGCGCACCCCTTTAGTACCGGGTGGTGGCACCAACCGACACTAAAGACCCCCCTTTAGTACCGGTTGGAGCCACGACCCGGTACTAAAGGGAGTGTGCTGGCGCAGGTGCGGTGCGGCAAGTTTAGTCCCACCTCGCTAGCCGAGGGGCGTCCGCACTGGTTTATAAGCCCAAGTGCGGTAGCTCTCTCGAGCTCCTCTCCAAAGCAGGCCTACTGGGCCTACCTGTTCTGTGCTGCCCTGTGGGCCTACAGGGCATTTGTGAGCCTGCATCCTGGCCCAACAACACGTTGGGTTTCTAGTCGTATGCAGGCCGCTTTGGCCCAGTTGGCGGGCTTTTTTATTTTCTTGTTTTTTTGCTTTATTTATTTTTGTTTTATTTATTTTTGAGTTGTTTTTTGCTGTATTTAGAGTTTCTTTGTGAATATTTTTGCTTTAGGTACAAAAATTACAAACTTTCTGTTAGTGCCTGTAGTTTTCAAATTTAAATAGTTTAAATTTTGAATTATTTGAAATTTCTGCGAATCACTAGTTTATGAATAACTTAACTTTGAAAATAGATTTCTCAGTGATTCTTTTTTTATGTTTAATATTAGTGTGTTTTATCATTATATTCAATTTGGTAATGCTTAGGTTATTTAAAAAATGAAATGCCTTTGTAACAGATGAGTTTTCATCCGAAACCCTGATACTTCGAAAGAGATTGTCCATTTTGTACACGAAGTGCATCCAGTTTGTTTGCACATAAAATTTCTTCGTGTATCAAATGCCAAAATACATAACTAGCTACCCTAGCTATTACAGAGATTCCCTCCTGGGTGTGAAACACAGAAGAAAGTGATGATAGTGAAGCCGATCACATCCTAGATCTTTGGGTGTGAAACTTTTTCTTCGTGTGTGTCCCTTTGCGCCGTAGCCATGGAAAATCTTCATCATTTAACTGGATGCTCGGGTCAATATTCACTGTGAATGGAGCAATTTCATCAAACTTTTCATAATCTCCTGACATGTCTGTCTTGTCATCCACTCCCACAATGTTTCTCTTCCCAGAAAGAACTATGTGCCGCTTTGGCTCATCGTACGATGCATTCGCTTCCTTATCTTTTCTTTTTCTCGGCTTGGTAGACATGTCCTTCACATAGAAAACCTGTGCCACATCATTGGCTAGGACGAATGGTTCGTCTGCATACGCAAGATTGTCGAGATCTACTGTTGTCATTCCGTACCGCGGGTCTTCTGTTACCCCGCCTCGTGTCATATTGACCCATTTACACCGAAACAAAGGGACCTTCAAACCACGCCGATAGTCAAGTTCCCATATGTCCTGTATATAACCATAATATGTTTCCTTTCCCGTCTTGGTTTCTGCATCAAAGCGGACACCACTGTTTTGGTTGGTGCTCTTCTTATCTTGGGCGATCGTGTAAAATGTATTACCATTTATCTCGTACCCTTTGAAAGTCATTATATTTGAAGATGGTAACTGGGACAGCAAGTACATGTCATCTTCAATAGAGGCGTCATGCATGGTACGTGTCTGCAACCAGCTGGCGAAACTCCTGGTTTGTTCATGTGTAATCCAGTGATCAGACCGCTCCGGGTGTTTGGAGTGTAGCAAATTCTTGTGTTCATCCATATACGGAGCCACCAAGGCGGAATTCTGTAGAACTGTGTAGTGTACTTTAGTGAGAGAATGTCCGTCCATACATATTATTTGTTCCCCTCCTAGCGTGCCTTTTCCATCCAGTCTGCCCTTATGCCGCGATTCAGGAACACCAATCAGCTTAAGGTTAGGAATAAAGTCAATACAAAACTCAATGACCTCCTCATTTTCATGGCCCTTGGAGATGCTTCCTTCTGGCCTAGCACGGTTATGAATATATTTCTTTAAGACTCCCATGAGCCTCTCAAAGGGGAACATATTGTGTAGAAATATAGGACCCAAAATGTTAATCTCTTCACATAGGTGAACTAGGACGTGCGTCATGATGTTGAAGAAGGATGGTGGGAACACCAACTAGAAACTGACAAGACATTGCACCAAATCATTCTCTAACCTTGGTATGATTTCTGGATCAATTACATTCTGAGAGATTGCATTGAGGAATGCACATAGCTTCACAATGGCTAATCGAACGTTTTCCGGTAGAAGCCCCCTCAATGCAACCGGAAGCAGTTGCGTCATAATCACGTGGCAGTCATGAGACTTTAGGTTCTGGAACTTTTTCTCTGGCATGTTTATTATTCCCTTTATATTCGACGAGAAGCCAGACGGTACCTTAATACTGAGCAGGCATTCAAAGAAGATTTCCTTCTCTTCTTTGGTAAGAGCGTAGCTTGCACGACCCTGATGTATGCTGTCTTTTCCGTGCATACATTGCCGGTCCTCCCGTGCCTCAGGTGTATCTTTTTTCTTCCCATACACGCCCAAGAAGCCAAGCAGGGTCACACAAAGATTCTTCGTCACGTGCATCACGTCGATTGCGGAGCGGACCTCTAGGTTGTAAGTGCATCTAGTGCCCCTTAGTGATTTTGGTGTATTGAAGACTTATAGGTTAAGGGACTAATGCGTGTGTGAGTGTACACAGGTCTATAAGTCTATGAGGAGTTTGATATTTACAGGAAAAGTCGACCCCTAAAAATGAATATCTTCGACTGAAGATTTTGGTATTTCTGAAGACTTTCATGAAGACTTTGAAAGTGAAGAAATTGGTGTGTCCGTGTAGACTTGATATTCATGCGAGAAATATGAAGCTTGAAGACTTTCGTGTTCATAGTTTTGTTTTTCTCTTTCTTGAGTCATAGGAAACACCGTACTGTTAAAGGGGGTCGAGGAAATACTAAGGAAAAATTTCCATGTGATGCTCAACTCAAAATCCTACACCTACCAATCCCTTTGAGTGAAGACATTGGAAATCTCATACAGTTCAGTCAATTTCTTCAGTGACAGAGATGAAGTTCTTCTGGTCTCTGAGGAATTTGTCCTGACTGAGGAGTTAGGAATTCTCCAGTGCAGATTGCCTACATAGTGAGGAACATGATAGCCCTGAGGATTTTACTACTCAAAATTCCGACCGTTGCTGTGCTATGCGCCAGCTGTCCCAAAATATCTATCCACCTAACGGTCATATCATTGAAGGGCATTTATGTCTTATCATGTCGGGCTGCTCCCTAGGCTATAAATAGCCCCCCCCACAACCACTAGCTGGTTGGCTGCTCCGAGAGAAACTGACACTTGTCATTTGAGAGCAACCCATCCTCTGAGGACTTTGAGCGAAAATCATCAAGTGAGGAAAAACCAAAAACCCAAAACCCAAACACCTACAAATCCCAAGTGATTGAACATCACTGAAGAGATTGATCCTGAGTGGATCCGACGCTTGTTACCTTTGAAGACTGTGCTTCTTCCAGACGGTTAGGCGTCATGGTCTAGAGCATCCAAGAGGAATTGTGGATCGCCGAGTGACCAAGTTTGTGAAGGTTTGGAAGTCGCCTGAAGACTTACCATGAGTGATTGGATGAGGTCTGTGTGACCTTAGTTCAAGGAGAATACGATGAGGACGGGGTGTCTTGGACTAAGTGTCCTTGACTGGGTGTCCGGGCTGTGTGTCCTCGAATTTAAATACTCAGCCGCTCCAACCAGACGTACAACTGAGACATCAGTTGGAACTGGTCTACCAAATCATTGTCTTCACCGAGCTTACTGGTTCTATTTCCTCAACTCTTTCATTTCCTCATAACTGTGCTGTATGTTTGTTCATATCTGTGTTTGAAGACTTTGACTGAAGACTTTCTCAATTTCCTCAGTTCAATTTCTTCAGTCTGTTTGTCTTCATCCCGTGTTATCCTGTGATTACGCTTCCTGTACTCTGTGCCTGTCTTTATTTCATCATGATGACTATGCTTGTATTCTGTTGTGTTTACTTTTGAGTACTTATTCCGCTGCTAGTAGTTCTTCGCTAAGGAATTTCCTCACCAGCAAATTCCTTAGTGAAAAATTTCATAAAAATCGCCTATTTACCCCCCTCTAGTCGATATAATGCACTTTCAATTGGTATCAGAGCAAGGTACTCCCTTGTTCTGTGTGATTTTGGTTTAACCGCCTGGAGTTTTAGTTATGTCGACCGCAGGTATGACGAAGGTGACATGCCCCATCTTTGATGGTCACGAGTATCCCAAGTGGAAGGCCATGATGAAGAAACGCCTCATGGCGATGAACAGCGAGTTGTGGACCGTCACTGAGATTGGCCTGACTGATCTGTGCAAGATGGCGGATGCTGATGACATTCGCAAGTATACTCTTCTCAACCTCACGGCGAAGGATGTCATCTGCTCCAGCCTGTCACAAAATCAGTTATCATGCATCTCAATCATGCGAAGCTCATCTGGGACCGTCTCTCTGAGGTCTATGAAGGTCATCGAACTTGTCATGATCCTTGGTTTGAGGACTTCAAGGAATCTCTCAAAACAATGACATTCGAACCAGAATCATCATCTTCTGCATCATGCCTTATGGCAAAAGATGCTAAGGTAACTGAATGCTACCTATCCGAGTCCAGTGATGATGAATCTGGTGATGAATTTGGACCCAGCTATGTCAAACTTGCTTCCCTTGCTACTAAACAACAAAGAGCTTTGGAAAAAGCTCACTATATGCTAAACAAGAGCGATGATATGTTGGGTAAGGAAATGGATCAGTCAAAAGCTTTGGCTGAAAGTCTTCAGAGACTTCATACTAAGTATGACACCCTTCAAGATCAACATAACACTCTCTTATCGGATCATGAGAAGCTTTCTTATGAATTTCTTTAAAGAAAGCAAGACCTTGAGAAGCTAAGAGTGAGTTATGAAGATCTTCAGAAGGAGCCCGATTCATTACTTGCTCAACAAATCAGCGCTTCTCAGGAAGAATTTGTTCCACCATGCTTGAAGTGCATTGAACGTGAATCTGCTAATTCTTCACCTGAATGTTCAAATGCTGCTAATGTTTCAAATTCTTCACATGCCTCTGCTATCACTAATTCCTCATCTGAGGACATTGCTAGTATCACTGATAATGCAGGGCTGAAGGAATTGTACACGACAGGGATGTACAAAAGCCTCAAAGGGCATCAGGCTCTTTGTGATGTGCTTAAAAAGCAGATCCTCAATAGGAACCCTAGGAAAGAGGGTATCGCCTTTGAGAGGAAACTCAATGCTGATGGTACATATTGGAAGCCTGAGCAGTACCCCAAAACTACATGGGTTGCTACAAAGGGACCTCCAGTTGATCCATCTAACTTATCTGGATTTGCATGTGAATCTCCTCATTCTGATGATGAGTCAATTGACTCCAACTATAAGCTATTCAAAAATCAGAATGGTGAAGTATTTGTTAGATATGTTGGCACTAACTGTAGGAACGACTCCCCTATGCAGAAAATCAGTGTTCCCAAAACATGTCTTGATAATCTTCAGGTGAATGTCATCATGATGCCACCTGTGAAGAATAGGAACCCCAGATCAAATTCTTCATATGGACCAAATTCCTCATATGGAGCAGAGTCCTCATATGAACATCATCGTGCTAACCCGTCTGTTTCGTAGGGAAGATCTAAGGATTATGGATATGTGCATTATTCTTCAAATCATTATGTCCATAAGTCCTCGAAGAATTTCTCTGCATACTCTTATGCTTACTCTAACCCCTCTTATGTGAGACGAAATGGACTGGCTTCCATTCCATCCTTTTCATATGGAGCTCGCAGAATGATGAACTCTTTACCACCCCTTCAGATGTGGGTGGTGAAGAAAAACAACTAATCTCTTCTGCAGGGCCAGGTCTCCAGACGCACGTAATCGTCTGAAGAATTTGCTGGAGACCTGAGCATGCCTGATAGGACACAGGCTAATCATGAAGAAATGAACTTTCATTTCTCACGTCCTCATATTGCTTTATCAGTTCTTTTACTTGATGAAATTGATCTGATGAATTGATGTCATATTCTTCACTGATGAAGTATATGAGTTTGTAAGCTGCACTAATTCATCTGCAGGATGATCAACCCAAAGCCACTGAGTGGGTCCTCGATAGTGGATGTACAAACCACATGACTGGTGACAAGAATCTATTGATGGATGCTCCATTATCTCCGTCGCATCTGAAGCATGTCATCTTTGCTGACAAAGGCAAAAGTCAGGTATTGGGTCTAGGTAAGGTTGCGATTATAAAGGATCGACACATGGACAAAGTCATGCTTGTTGGGTCCTTAGGATACAACCTTATGCCTGTCTCAATGCTTTGTGATCTTGATATGGTTGTTGTCTTCGACAAGTACCATTGTGTTGTGGTTATGGAAGCTGACAATTGCAAAGTCTTCGAAGGCTTTAGGAGAGGAGACCTGTATATTGTTGATTTCTCTACAGGACCACAACCAGCCGTGTGCTTACTTGCAAAAGCTTCAGAAGGCTGGCTCTGGCATCGATGACTTGGTCATGCAGGCATGAGGAATTTGCACACGCTTGCGAAGAAGAAGCATGTCATTGGCATCGATAATGTCAAATTCCTCAAGGATCACCTATGCAGAGCCTGTGAAGCTGGGAAGATGACCAAGGCCAAGCATCCAGCAAAGACTATCATGACCACCACTCGCCCATTTGAATTGCTTCACATGGATCTCTTTGGTCCTAATCATTATTCTGCTATCTCAAATGAAGCATCTCAATATGGCTTCGTTATTGTTGATGATTATTCTCGTTACACATGGGTACACCTTGTTACTTACAAACATGAAGTGCAGGAAGTCTTCAAACGATTTTCCTCAAGGGCTTCAACCAACTTTGGTGTGAAGATCAAGCACATCAGAAGTGACAATGGCACCAAGTTCAAGAATTCTGGTCTCGATGACTATCTTGATGAACTTGGTATCACTCATGAGTTATCTGCTCCTTACACTCCTCAGTAGAATGGCGTCGTGGAGCGCAAGAACAGGACTCTTGCTGAGATGGCTCGCACTATGCTTGATGAATACAAAACGCCTCGTCGTTTCTGGACTGAGGCAATTGATACTGCGTGCCACATCATCAACATAGTATATCTTCACAAATTCTTCAAAAAGACTGCCTATGAACTCCTCACTGATAAGAAACCCAATGTAAGTTATTTCAAAGTCTTTGGTGCTAAATGTTGGATTAGAGATCCTCATCACAACTCAAAATTTGCACCGAAAGCACATGAAGGTTTTATGCTTGGTTACGGAAAGGACTCGCACACCTACAGAGTCTTCAACAACGTTCTTCATAAAGTTGTTGAAACTGTAGATGTGCGGTTCGATGAAACTAATGGCTCGCAAAGAGAGCACCTACCTACTGTGATAGATGAACCAACACCTGAGGAAACTATCAAGTTCAAGGCTACTGAGGATGTCATTCCTACTGAAGAATCTGCTGAAGAATTCATTCCAGAACATGAAGAACGTCGAGCTAATGCACCTGAAGAAATTCTGAAGAAAATGGTGCTGAAGAAAACGCTGATCAAACTCTTCAACAACAACCATCTCATCCTCACATTGCAAAAGAAGTGCAAGTTGAAAAGATCATCAATGACATCAAAGCGCCAGGTCCTCTCACACGCTCAAAAGCTTCACATTTGTCTAACTTTTGTGGGCAGTATGCTTTTGTCTCTATTACAGAGCCCACTAAGGTAGATGAAGCATTTCTGGAGCCTGAGTGGATTCAGGCCATGCAAGAAGAATTACATCAGTTCGAGCTCAACAATGTCTGGGAACTGGTCAAACGTCCAGATCCTCGCAAGCACAATATCATCGGCACAAAGTGGATCTACCACAACAAGCAAGATGAAAATGGCCTTGTGGTGAGGAATAAGGCACGACTTGTAGCTCAAGGCTACACACAGGTTGAAGGAATTGATTTCGATGAAACTTTTGCACCTGTTGCTAGACTTGAGGCTATTCACATATTACTTGCTTATGCTAACCATCATGATATCACTCTATATCAAATGGATGTGAAAAGTGCATTCCTCAATGGTAAGCTTGAGGAAGAAGTATATGTTGCTCAACCCCCAGGTTTTGAAGATCCAAAGAATCCTGACAAAGTCTTCAGACTCAACAAGGCCCTCTATGGCCTCAAGCAGGCCCCATGGGCTTGGTATGATACCTTGAAGGAACTCTTCATCAAGAAAGGCTTCAAACCCAGTTCACTCAACCCTACTCTTTTCACCAAATCTTATGATGGTGAATTGTTTGTGTGCTAAGTATATGTTGATGATATTATCTTTGGTTGTACTGACCAACGTTATAGTGATGAATTTGCCTATATGATGAGTGAAGAATATCAAATGTCTAGGATGGGAGAGTTGAAATTCTTCTTAGGTCTTCAAATTCGTCAACAACACAATGGCATATTCATATCACAGGAGAAATACCTCAAGGATGTACTGAGGAAATTCGGCATGCAAGATTGCAAAGGCGTCAAAATTCCTATGCCCACAAATGGCCATCTGTGCACTGATGAAAATGGTATTGACTTCGATCATAAGGTATACCGCTCCATGATAGGTTCCTTATTATACTTATGTGCATCTAGGCCAGATATAATGCTTAGTGTTTGCATGTGTGCCCGATTTCAAGCTGCACCGAAGGAATCACACCATAAGGCTGTGAAGCATATTCTTCGATATCTAGCTCACACACCAACACTTGGATTATGGTACCCCAAGGGCTCGGCTTTTGATCTTGTTGGATATTCTGACTCTGACTATGCTGGTGATCGTGTGAATCGCAAGTCAACATCTGGTACATGTCATTTCCTCGGATGATCTTTGGTCTGTTGGTCCTCGAAGAAACATAACTGCGTATCACTATCTACTGCTGAAGCTGAGTACATTGCCGCTAGTTCTTGCTGTGCCCAATTGCTATGGATGAAGCAAACTCTCAAGGACTACGGTGTCAACATGGAGAATGTACCTCTCTTCTGTGACAATGAGAGTGCCATCAAGATTGCTCACAACCCAGTTCAGCACTCGAAGACAAAGCACATTCAGATTCGTCATCATTTTCTTCGTGATCATGTGTTGAAGGGCGACATTTCTATTGAGCTTGTGAAGACTGAAGAACAGCTAGCCGATATCTTCACAAAGCCCTTGGATGAGAAGAGATTTAGCAAGTTGCGGTGTGAGCTAAATATCTTAGAGTCTTTGAATGTTCTTTGAAAAGGACACTCATCCTAACACTTATGCAAAATTGATGACTTAGATGTGCAACACATGAAGAAACGTTTTACTTCAATCAATGAAGAATAACACTCTTAGTGTGAAGAAATTAACGAATAATTTGATTCTCAGAACCCTACGATAGTTGTACGCGGTATCTGAAATCATCATTCTTATACGGTGGGTCACGCCACCACCAAAAGTTGAAATTCCTCAAATTATTCATATTCTTCAACTTTGCATAGTCTTCACTGGTTCCGTCGTTTTTCTTCATTGGCTATATATATATATATATATATATATATATATATATATATGAGTTTATGTCCTCTACATCATTCACTTATTGCTATTTCTTCAAGTTGGTTTTCTGCTAAGTGAATGTGATCGGACCCTTCCCCTCTATGCTATACTCAACTCAATCTGTTCACAAATTCTTCATGTGCGTTCTATTTGAAACTCGTTCAAAATATTCACTGTGTCCTTGTCAGCTGAAGAAATTGCGAACGGAACTTTAAAACCTATCTTATCAAAATTTTCGGTCTTGCCGCTCAAACCGTTCCGCATCCCTCGATACACTTATCCACTCACCCACGATCTAACACGATCTCCACCTCTCACTACATGGGTGACACATGTCATGCGAATGCGAAGGGTCAGGGGCACGTTCGTCCAATTTCTTCGGGTGAGCAGTTTTTCACCGTGGCTATAAATACCCCTCCTTCCCTTCCTCACTTCTTTTACTCCGCTCGACCTCTCTCTCCAGCTCGAGCTTCTCAAACCCTAGCGCCGCCGCTACTTCATCGCCGCCGGTGAGGAAGAGCTTCACTGCCTCGACCTCGTCGCCGACGTACTCATGCCGACCGCGGACATCTTCACTCCGCCGCCGCCCTAGCCGTCTTCCTCTGCCAAGTTAGGGCATGGAAGATCTGCACAGACAAACTTCACATCTCCTCACTCCAGTTCGTCGTGTTCTTCATCCAGGGTAAATAAAAGTTACTTTTACTGCCCTCGTTGATTCGAATGATTATCTACAAAATCTTCAAAAGTGTTTTTCTTCATATCTTCACACACTGAACACCTCACAAAGTCATCTGTTCTTGATTCATTTCTCTAAGCATCATTTTTCTTCAAGATTCCTCAATTGTGTGGATCTTCGATCTATACAACTCTGGAACCTAAGACAAAGAACGCTTAGTGAAAATCTTCAAGACTCATCTGGTCAAATTCCTCAAACCTGTTCATTTTGAAAAACCTTCTGAGAACGCATATGTGTTGGGGAACGTAGCAGAAATTCAAAATTTTCCTACGTGTCACCAAGATCTATCTATGGAGAAACCAGCAACGAGGGAAGGAGAGTGCATCTACATACCCTTGTAGATCGCTAAGCGGAAGCGTTCAAGAGAACGGGGTTGAAGGAGTCGTACTCGTTGTGATCCAAATCACCGGAGATCCTAGTGCCGAACGGACGACACCTCCGCGTTCAACACACATACAGCCCGGTGACGTCTCCCATGCCTTGATCCAGCAAGGAGAGAGGGAGAGGTTGAGGAAGACTCCATCCAGCAGCAGCACAACGGCGTGGTGGTGGTGGAGGAGCGTGGTGATCCAGTAGGGCTTCGCCAAGCACTACGAGAGACGAGGAGAAAGAGAGGTAGGGCTGCACCAACAGGGAGAGGAACTCGTGTGTATTGGGCAGCCCAAACCTCAACTATATATAGGGGGAGGGGAGGGGCTGTGCCCCCACCTAGGGTTCCGTCCCTAGGGGTGGTGGCAACCCCCTAGATCCCATCTAGGGGCGGCCAAGGGGAGGGGAGAGGGGGAGGCGCACCAGGGTGGGCCTTAGGGCCCATCTGCCCTAGGGTTTGCCCCCTTCCCCTCTCCCTTGCGCCTTGGGCCCTTGTGGGGGGGGGGGCGCACCAGCCCACCTGGGGCTGGTCCCCTCCCACACTTGGCCCATGCAGCCCTCCCGGGCTTGTGGACCCACTTGGTGGACCCTCGGGACCCTCCCGGTGGTCCCGGTACGTTACCGATAAACCCCGAAACTTTTCCGGCGACCAAAACATGACTTCCCATATATAAATCTTTACCTCCGGACCATTCCGGAACTCCTCGTGACGTCCGGGATCTCATCCGGGACTCCGAACAACATTCGGTAACCACATACAAACTTCCTTTATAACCCTAGCATCATCGAACCTTATGTGTGTAGACCCTACGGGTTCGGAAGACATGCAGACATGACCGAGATGACTCTCCGGTCAATAACCAATAGCGGGATCTGGATACCCATGTTGGCTCCCACATGTTCCACGATGATCTCATCGAATGAACCACGATGTCAAGGACTTAATCAATCCCGTATGCAATTCCCTTTGTCCATCGGTACGATACTTGCCCGAGATTCGATCGTCGGTATCCTGATACCTTGTTCAATCTCGTTACCGGCAAGTCTCTTTACTCGTTCCGTAACACATCATCCCATGATCAACTCCTTGATCACATTGTGCACATTATGATGATGTCCTACCGAGTGGGCCCAGAGATACCTCTCCGTTTACACGGAGTGACAAATCCCAGTCTCGATTCGTGCCAACCCAACAGACACTTTCGGAGATACCTGTAGTGTACCTTTATAGCCACCCAGTTACGTTGTGATGTTTGGCACACCCAAAGTATTCCTACGGTATCCGGGAGTTGCACAATCTCATGGTCTAAGGAAATGATACTTGACATTAGAAAAGCTTTAGCATACGAACTATATGATCTTGTGCTAGGCTTAGGATTGGGTCTTGTCCATCACATCATTCTCCTAATGATGTGATCCTGTTATCAATGACATCCAATGTCCATGGTCAGGAAACCGTAACCATCTATTGATCAACGAGCTAGTCAACTAGAGGCTTACTAGGGACATGGTGTTGTCTATGTATCCACACATGTATCTGAGTTTCCTATCAATACAATTCTAGCATGGATAATAAACGATTATCATGAACAAGGAAATATAATAATAATCAATTTATTATTGCCTCTAGGGCATATTTCCAACAGTCTCCCACTTGCACTAGAGTCAATAATCCAGTTCACATCGATATGTGATTAACACTCAAGGTCACATCCCCATGTGACTAGCACCGAAAGAGTTTACTAGAGTCAATAATCTAGTTCACATTACCATGTGATTAACACTCGATGAGTTCTGGGTTTGATGATGTTATGCTTGTGAGAGATGTTATAGTCAACGGGTCTGAATCTTTCAGATCCGTGTGTGCTTTACAAATCTCTATGTCATCTCCTAGATGCAGCTACCAAGTTCTATTTGGAGCTATTCCAAATAACTGTTCTACTATACGAATCCAGTTTACTACTCAGAATAATCTGGATTAGTGCCCAAGTTTGCATCGGCGTAACCCTTTACGACGAACTCTTTTACCACCTCCATAATCGAGAAAATTCCTTAGTCCACTAGTTACTAAGGATAACTTTGACCGCTGTCTTGTGATCCATTCTTGGATCACTCTTATACCCCTTGACTGACTCATGGCAAGGCACACTTCAGGTGCGGCACACAGCATAGCATACTGTAGAGAGCCTATGACAAAAGCATAGGGGACGACCTTCATCCTTCCTCTTTCTTCTGCCGTGGTCGAGCTTTAAGTCTTAACTTCATACCTTACAACTCAGGCAAGAACTCCTTCTTTGACTGATCCATCTTGAACACCTTCAAGATCATGTCAAGGTATGTGCTCATTTGAAAGTACCATTAAGCGTTTTGATCTATCCTTATAGATCTTGATGCTCAATGTTCAAGTAGCTTAATCCAGGCTTTCCATTGAAAAACATTTTTCAAATAACTCTGCATGCTTTCCAGAAATTCTACATCATTTCCGATCAACAATATGTTAACAACATATACTCATCAGAAATTCTATAGTGCTCCCACTCACTTCTTTGGTAATACAAGTTTCTCATAAACTTTGTATGCACCCAAAATCTTTGATCATCTCATCAAAGCATACATTCCAACTCCGAGATGCTTACTCCAGTCCTTAGAAGGATTGCTGGAGCTTTGCATACTTATTAGCATCTTTTAGGATTGACAAAACCTTCCGGTTGTATCACATACAACCTTTCCTCAAGAAAATCATTGAGGAAACAATGTTTTGACATCCTATCTGCAAGATTTCATAAATAATGCAGTAATCGCTAATATAATTCCAACAGACTCTTAGCATCGCTACGAGTGAGAAAGTCTCATCGTAGTCAACTCCTTGAACTTGTCGAAAAACATCTTAACGACAAGTCGAGCTTTCTTAATGGTGATACTTACCATCATTGTCCGTCTTCCTTTTAAAATCCATATGTACCTACTAGCCTTACGACCATCAAGTAGTTCTTCCAAAGTCTACACTTTGTTTTCATATATGGATCCTCTCTCGGATTATATGGCCTCGAGCCATTTTGGAATCCAGGCCTACCATCGCTTCTTCATAGATCGTAGGTTCATTGCTGTCTAGCAACATGATTTCCAAGACAGGATTACGTACCACTCTGAAGTAGTACGCATCCTTGTCATCCCACAAGGTTTGGCAGTGACTTGATCTGAAGGTTCATGATCACTATCATAAGCTTCCACTTCAATTGGTGTAGGTGCCACAGGAACAACTTCCTGTGTCCTGCCACACACTAGTTGAAGAGACGGTTCAATAACCTCATCAAGTCTCCACCATCCTCCCACTCAATTCTTTCGAGAGAAACTTTTCCTCGAGAAAGGACCCAATTCTAAAAACAATCCCTTATTGCTTTCGGATCTGAGACAGGAGGTATACCCAACTGTTTTGGGTGTCCTATGAAGATGCATTTATCCGCTTTGGGTTCGAACTTATCAGCCTGAAACTTTTTCACATAAGCGTCGCAGCCCCAAACTTTTAAGAAATGACAGCTTAGGTTTCTCTAAACCATAGTTCATACGGTGTCATCTCATCGAAATTGCGTGGTGCCCTATTTAAAGTGAATGTGGTTGTCTCTAATGCCTAACCCATAAACTATCATGGTAATTCGATAAGAGACATCATGGTATGCATCATATCCAATAGGGTGCAGTTATGATGTTCGGACACACCATCACACTATGGTGTTCCAGGCTGTATTAGTTGTGAAACAATTTCCACAATGTCTTAATTCTGTGCCAAACTCGTAATTCAGATATTTATCTCTATGATCATATCATAGATCTTTTATCCTCTTGTCACGACGATCTTTCAACTTCACCCTGAAATTACTTGAACCTTTCAATAATTCAGACTCGTGATTCATCAAGTAAATATACTCAACATCTACTCAAATCATCTGTGAAGTAAGAACATAACGATATCCACTACACGCCTCAGCACTCATTGGACTGCACACATCAAAATGTATTACTTCCAACAAGTTGCTTTCTAGTTCCATTTTACTGAAATTGAGGCTTTCAGTCATCTTGCCCATGTGGTATGATTTGCATGTCTCAAGTGATTGAAAATCAAGTGAGTCCAACCAGTCCATTTGCATGGAGTTTCTTCATGCATATCTACCAACAAACATGGTTCGCATATCTCAATCCTTTCAAAAATGAGTGAGTCCAAACATCCATCAACATGGAGCTTCTTCATGCGTTTTATACTGATATGACTTAAGTGGCAGTGCCACAAGTAGGTGGTACTATCATTACTATCTTATATCTTTTGGCATGAACATGTGTATCACTACGATCGAGATTCAATAAACCATTCATTTTAGGTGTAAGACCATTGAAGGTATTATTCAAATAAACAGAGTAACCATTATTCTCCTTAAATGAATAACCGTATTGCGATAGACATAATCCAATCATGTCTATGCTCAACGCAAACACCAATCTCGATGGTAGAGTGAGCGTGCGATGCTTGATCACATCAAGCTTGGGAAAAACATCCAACATATATCGCCAGCTCACCTTTAGCTAGTCTCCGTTTACTCCGCAGTCTTTTATTTCGAGTTTACTAACATTTAGCAACCGAACCGGTATCTAATACCATGGTGCTACTAGGAGTACTAGTAAGGTACACATTAACACGATGTATATCCAATATACTTCTATCGACCTTGCCAGACTTCTCATCTACCAAGTATCTAGGGTAATTCTGCTCCAGTGGCTGTTCCTCTTATTAAAGAAGCACTTAGTCTCGGGTTTGGGTTCAGCCTTGGGTTTCTTCACTAGAGCAGCAGCTGATTTGCCGTTTCATGAAGTATCCCTTCTTGCCCTTGCCCTCCATGAAACTAGTGGTTTCACCAACCATCAACAATTGATGCTCCTTCTTGATTTCTACTTCTGTGGTGTCAAACATCGCGAATATCTCAAGGATCATCATATATGTCCATGATATATTATAGTTCATCACGAAGCTCTAGCAGCTTGGTGGTAATGACTTCGGAGAACTATCACTATTTCATCTGGAAGATCAACTCCCACTTGATTCAAGCGATTTTTGTACTCAGACAATCTGAGCACAAGCTCAACAATTGAGCTTTTCTCCCTTAGTTTGCAGGCTAAGAAAATCGTCGAAGGTCTTATACCTCTTGACGTGAGCACGAGCCTGAAATCCCAATTTCAGCCCTCGAAACATCTCATATATTTCACGACATTTCAAAACGTCTTCGGTGCCTCAACTCTAAACCGTTTAACTGAACAATCACGTAGTTATCAAAATGTGTATGTCAGATGTTCGCAACATCCACAGACAACGTTCGAGGTTCAGCACACTGAGCGGTGCATTAAGGACACAAGCCTTCTATGAAGCAATGAGGACAATCCTCAGTTTACGGACCTAGTCTGCATAATTGCTACTATCAACTTTCAACTAATTTTTCTCTAGGAACATATCTAAATAGTAGAACTAAAGCGCGAGCTATGACATAATTTTGCAAAATCCTTTTGACTATGTTCAGGATAAACAAGTTCATCTTATGAACTCCCACTCAGATAGACATCCCTCTAGTCATCTAAGTGATTACATGATCCGAGTCAACTAGGCCGTGTCCGATCATCACGTGAGACGGACTAGTCAACATCGGTGAATATCTTCATGTTGATCGTATCTTCTATACGACTCATGCTTGACCTTTCGGTCTCTTGTGTTCCGAGGCCATGTCTGTACATGCTAGGCTCGTCAAGTCAACCTAAGTGTTTTGCGTGTGTAAATCTGGCTTACACCCGTTGTATGTGAACGTAAGAATCTATCACACCCGATCATCACATGGTGCTTCGAAACGACGAACTTTCGCAACGGTGCACAGTTAGGGGGAACACTTTCTTGAAATTTTAATGAGGGATCATCTTAGTTACTACCGTTGTTCTAAGCAAATAAGATGCAAAAACATGATAAACATCACATGCAATCAAAAGGTGACATGATATGGCCATCATCACTTTGCTCCTTTTGATATCCATCTTCAGGGCTCCATGATCATCATCGTCACCGGCATGACACCATGATCTCCATCATCATGATCTCTATCATCGTGTCTTCATGAAGTTGTCTCACCAACTATTACTTCTACTACTACAACTAACGGTTAGCAATAAAGTAAAGTAATTACATGGCGTTATTCAATGACACGCAGGTCATACAATAAATAAAGACAACTCCTATGGCTCCTGCCGGTTGTCATACTCATCGACATGCAAGTCTTGATTCCTATTACAAGAACATGATCAATCTCATACATCACATATCATTCATCACATTCTTCTTGGCCACATCACATCACATAGCATACCCTGCAAAAACAAGTTAGACGTCCTCTAATTGTTGTTTGCATGTTTTACGTGGCTGCTATGGGTTTCTAGCAAGAACGTTTCTTACCTACGCATAAACCACAACGTGATATGCCAATTGCTATTTACCCTTCATAAGGACCCTTTTCATCGAATCCGATCCGACTAAAGTGGGAGAGACAGACACCCGCTAGCCACCTTATGCAACTAGTGCATGTTAGTCAGTGGAACCAGTCTCATGTAAGAGTACGTGTAAGGTCGGTCCGGGCCGCTTCATCCCACAATGCCGCCGAATCAAGATTGGACTAGTAACGGTAAGCATATTGAACAAAATCAATGCCCACAACTACTTTGTGTTCTACTCATGCATAGAATCTACGCAATAGACCTAGCTCATGATGCCACTGTTGGGGAACGTAGCAGAAATTCAAAATTTTCCTAAGTGTCACCAAGATCTATCTATGGAGAAACCAGCAATGAGGGAAGGAGAGTGCATCTACATACCCTTGTAGATCGCTAAGCGGAAGCGTTCAAGAGAACGGGGTTGAAGGAGTCATACTCGTCGTGATCCAAATCACCGGAGATCCTAGTGCCGAACGGACGGCACCTCCACGTTTAACACACGTACAGCCCGGTGACGTCTCCCATGCCTCGATCCAGCAAGGAGAGAGGGAGAGGTTGAGGAAGACTCCATCCAGCAGCAGCACACCGGCGTGGTGGTGGTGGAGGAGCGTGGTGATCCAGCAGGGCTTCGCCAAGCACTACGAGAGACGAGGAGAAAGAGAGGTAGGGCTGCACCAATAGGGAGAGGAACTCGTGTGTATTGGGCAGCCCAAACCTCAACTATATATAGGGGGAGGGGAGGGGCTGCGCCCCCACCTAGGGTTCCCTCCCTAGGGGTGGCGGCAGCCCCCTAGATCCCATCTAGGGGCGGCCAAGGGGAGGGGAGAGGGGGAGGCGCACCAGGGTGGGCCTTAGGGCCCATCTGCCCTAGGGTTTGCCCCCTTCCCCTCTCCCTTGCGCCTTGGGCCCTTGTGGGGGGGGGGGCGCACCAGCCCACCTGGGGCTGGTCCCCTCCCACACTTGGCCCATGCAGCCCTCCGGTGCTTGTGGCCCCACTTGGTGGACCCCCGGGACCCTCCCGGTGGTCCCGGTACGTTACTGATAAACCCCGAAACTTTTCCGGTGACCAAAACATGACTTCCCATATATAAATCTTTACCTCCAGACCATTCCGGAACTCCTCGTGACGTTCGGGATCTTATCCGGGACTCCGAACAACATTCGGTAACCACATACAAACTTCCTTTATAACCCTAGCGTCATCGAACCTTAAGTGTGTAAACCCTACGGGTTCGGAAGACATGCAGACATGATCGAGATGACTCTCTGGTCAATAACCAACAGCGGGATCTGGATACCCATGTTGGCTCCCACATGTTCCACGATGATCTCATCGGATGAACCACGATGTCAAGGACTTAATCAATCCCGTATGCAATTCCCTTTGTCCATCTGTACGATACTTGCCCGAGATTCGATCGTCGGTATCCTGATACCTTGTTCAATCTCATTACCGGCAAGTCTCTTTACTCGTTCCGTAACACATCATCCCGTGATCAACTCCTTGATCACATTGTGCACATTATGATGATGTCCTACCGAGTGGGCCCAGAGATACCTCTCCGTTTACACGGAGTGACAAATCCCAGTCTCGATCCGTGCCAACCCAACAGACACTTTTGGAGATACCTGTAGTGTACCTTTATAGCCACCCAGTTACGTTGTGACGTTTGGCACACCCAAAGTATTCCTACGGTATCCGGGAGTTGCACAATCTCATGGTCTAAGGAAATGATACTTGACATTAGAAAAGCTTTAGCATACGAACTACATGATCTTGTGCTAGGCTTAGGATTGGGTCTTGTCCATCACATCATTCTCCTAGTGATGTGATCCCGTTATCAATGACATCCAATGTCCATGGTCAGGAAACCGTAACCATCTACCGATCAACGAGCTAGTCAACTAGAGGCTTACTAGGGACATGGTGTTGTCTATGTATCCACACATGTATCTGAGTTTCCTATCAATACAATTCTAGCATGGATAATAAACAATTATCATGAACAAGGAAATATAATAATAATCAATTTATTATTGCCTCTAGGGCATATTTCCAACAATATGACCTCTCCAAATTTCTCGCAACTATACTCTGTTCACAGGTACACATGTCAGCTGCTGAATCACTAGGTTCTCATCAACTTAACTCATTTGCAGTGTTCCTCGAAGAAAAGTTGCATACTTCTTCAGAGAATTCGATTGTTCAAATTCCTCAATTGAAGAAAATGGCTGATGGTAAAAGGCCACAGAAGGGAGGAAAGAGGCCTGAGGTAAATACAGCGTTTGAAATCCATGATGACATATATGCTGGGTACTGCACACCTACTGAGGAAACCAAGAATGAGCGCAAAGTACACATTCAGAAGATAGAGAGGAGATGGGCAAGAGAATGGAGGGAGTACAGATATGTCACTCCTAAGTACATGAAGAAATTCGCACTCAATCCTCCATGCCCAAGAGCTCCACTGGCACCTGGCCAAATTGCTGATCCCACCAGCCTCAAGCGAGGTGAGGACTATCCTGATGAATGGGCCAAGCGCCAAGGCAAGTTGGCTAAGCAAGCCAAAGAAGCAGTGAGGAAATTCAATGAAGACTCTGATGCTGCTGCCTCTGCTGAGGTCCTTGCTGTCAAGCCAAAGAAGGCTATGTCAAAGAAGCCTGCACGCAAGCCAAGTGCTTCCTCAGCAATGCCCTCACGACCAGAATCATCAAAGCCCTCACGGCCAATTCCTCATGCTGCTCCTGTTCCTCCAAAGTCCTCAGCTCCTCCGCCAAAGCCTTCAGCTGTTCCGACCAAATCATCAACACCTGTGCATCTCGCTTCGTGCCAAAGGACTTTCGGCATCTCCATTGCCTCAGGTGTCTCAGCTAGTTCCTCAGCTGTACCAAGTTCCTCAGCTGGCCCCTCACTGCCGAAGACAAAGGCCACTGCTGGACGAGGTCCACGCCCAAGTCCTCGAAAAAAGCAAGTCGCTTTCCAAGTGTCGTCTGATGAAGACGAAGCTGATGATGCTGAACTTGCAGAAATCATCAGAGACATGCAAGTCAGGGCCGCTAGAGCCAAAGGATTAGAGGTGCCACTGCTTTTGGATCCCAAGTTGATCCTCGACTACATTGATGATTGGCACAAGGACCCCAACACTCCCTTGCCTGACTTCAAGCTGACTCCTGGCCAGAGTCACATGCTGACCCACTTCATTCAAGAAGAAAAGTGGAAATTTGAGAAGGCCAGGCAGATCAAGAAAGCGCAATACAAGAAAGAGTGCTATCTGAAGAAAAACGTTGTCTCTATGACAACTGAAGAACTTGTCACTACTCAGACTGAGATTAAGAAACTCAGCGATGACTTTGAAGCATATCGCGCTGATTGGCTTGGAGCCAAGGTTCGTTTTGTGAAACTTGCGGATAACTTCACTTCCAATATTGCAGCCCCAACGCAACAGGAAATTCCTCAGGCTGAAGCATCTGCTCAGCCTACTGAAGAAATTGCCAGCACCGCTGATGACAATCAGGCTGCTGAAGATAATGTGAGTTCCAGGGCTGATGACTGTATTCCAGCCGCTGAAGAAATTGCCAGGGCACCCACTAGTGGTGTGCCTGAAGAAACTGAAGAACTCAGGGCAACTGCATCAGTTGTGCCTAAAGAAAATCAACCAGATTCCTCAGCTGCTCCTGCACCAATTTCAACTCCAATCCTTCCATCTGCATCGGATGTGAAGAAGACCAAGGCTGCAAAGCGTGCTGAAGTGAAGAAAAGGAAAGCATCAGCTGCTTCAGATTCTTCAGCTCCGAAGAAAATGAAGCCTATGACAAGTTCATTTGCACATCCGATTGATGCTGTTCCCATCTCAACCAAGCCATCAAAGGACCTTGTTCCTTTTGATGAAGAATATGTGATCCCCAGCGGATCTGATGAAGAAACTCATTCTGCTGCTTCGTCTGAACCATTGGATGAAGAAATTGAAGTGGATGCGATCCCTTCAACACCTATCATCTCCTCGCCTGTGCCTCAGTTCACAGCTGAAGAGGCTGGCGTTGAAGAAATGGAAGATGATGATGTGGACATTGGCTGCTCCACACCCATAATCAGTGATGAATTCTGGGAAAGTCAGCATCCAAACTCTCCAATGTTCACTCCTCTACAGCAAATTCCTCAGCCCCCCACACAAACTGTTCACATGGGCTCTGAAGAAACTCATCCCACTGCATCTGTTCATGAGGAAATTCCAGCCACTAGCGCTGATGAAACTGTTGTTGCTGAACAACCAACTACGCAGACTGCCACTGAGGAGGAACCAGAAATTCCTCAGCCTGAAGAACCTGCGATTGAGATTCCTAAGGCCGTGATGCAACTCAAAGACACTCCTCTGCCGAAGCCAAAGGATCCATTCTCACGCAAGCAAAAGTTCAAGGCTGATGATTTCTTCGGCGAGCACGTATTCTTCGAAGATTACAACCCATATGACTCTGCTCGCATTAGGAAGAGGCGTTTCTGGACTGCTAGTCAAGCCAATTTCTATTCCTCAGTGTTGTTCAATAAGGAGAAGATTTTCTACCATGAGCATATTCCTCACGTGGATATGGAATCTCTGCCGTGCTTCGCACCAGTCCTTAGTGTTCTTCACGACGCTGGGCTACTCAACTTTTGCTCTGACATCTGCGATTGGAATGAAGAACTGATTCTTCAATTCTATGCAACGCTGCACATCACCGGAGATGCTGAAGATGTGAATTCATGGGTGCTGGACTGGATGTCTGAAAACACTCACTACACTGCAACAACCTCTGAATTGCTTCGTGCTCTACCACTCAGTCCTCCCCTTGAAGAAGCTCGCTGCATCTACAGTGAACCTGAGCTCACACATCATTACATGCAGGTGCTGATGAAACCTTTGAAGCCAGGTCAAGCACCAAGAACCAAATTCCTCGTGAAGGAATTGTTGTACGTGCCCAGAACTGTCTATCGTATTCTTACGAGGACAATCAGTCCTATCAAAGGCCACGACTCATCTGATGAGGAAATTGTTGGCATCATGAAGAATCTGGTATTCAACATCGTTCATAGCATTCCTGTCAATTATCACGATTTCTTCATGAGGACTATGGCCAATATTGCACTGTCTCCGTTTGAGCTGAAGCCTTATGCACCTTGGATCATGAGATTCCTCAGGACAAGGTCTTCACTCAACTACAAAGCAGATTTCCAAAATCATCTCAGCTACTTGCCCCCAATTGAAGTCCTCAAGCAGACATATTCCTCAGTTGATGGAAAGGGCAAGGCACCAGCTGTAATAGATGAAGGCATTCGTCCATTGGATGGTCAGTTTCGCAAAGCTGCATCTTATTCCACCAATGATGACTCTACCACACACGACTCTGCCAATGCATCTAAGTCCACTCCTCAAGCCACTGCTCCGCGCGTGATGACTGACCGTGAACTTCTGCTTAGTCTTCACGAGAAGGTGGATCGAAATCACAAATGGGTTAAGCGTCAGTTTGGTTCACTTCTTCACAACATGACTGCCACACACAATGCAGTGAAGAAAAACCACTACTACCTCCATCAAGTCTTCGATCGCACCTGGGCAATCTTGTCACATCTGTATGGTGAAGAAGATCTGAAGAACATGGGTCTCAATGAAGATTTTGACTGGTCTGCACCTCCACCGAAGAAATTCAAGAAGGTCAAGGTTCCTTCTCTGGTGGCCAGCTCATATTCTTCATCGTGCGACACTGATGAACATGAAGATTTGGACGACACTGCGGCAGGCCCTACATCAACAAACGACCCCAACAACACTGGCGCTCCTTCATCAACATGATTATCTTCAGGGGCGTTAGTCCTCATTTTTGATCCTTTTGGTCATTCGATGACAAAGGGGGAGAAATATGAGTTAGTCTTCAAGCGGATCTACTATATGGGCGTTTTTATCTGCTAAGTTACAACTCTCGTTCTTCTGAAACTTTATTGGATCGAGTTATAATCTTAAACCCGATGGTGCTCTGATACTTTTGATGCACTGTGCTCTGATACTCTTGATGCACTATTCTGCATGCTTATTCCTCGTTAAATATTATTGCACGCATGCTGAATTTCATCAGGCACCATATTTCATCATGCATTTCAAATTCTTCATATTATATGTTAAATGCGTGTATGAATTACAAGATATAGGGGGAGATCTCCATGATTCAACTCTTCAAGTGTGCATTGCTTGAAAAGCAAATTCCTCACTATGCACATCTTCAGGGGGAGTTCTTCTATATCTTGCAATCAAATTCCTCAATATCAGTATTTACACTTCATATGTTTATCCCCGTTGAAAACTTAACCTATATTGTCATCAATCACCAAAAAGGGGGAGATTGTAAGTGCATCTAGTGCCCCTTAGTGATTTTGGTATATTGAAGACTTATAGGTTAAGGGACTAATGAGTGTGTGAGTGTACACAGGTCTATAAGTCTATGAGGAGTTTGATATCTACAGGAAAAGTCGACCCCTAAAAATGAATATCTTCAACTGAAGATTTTGGTATTTCTGAAGACTTTCATGAAGACTTTGAAAGTGAAGAAATTGGTGTGTCCGTGAAGACTTGATATTCATGTGAGAAATATGAAGCTTGAAGACTTTCGTGTTCATAGTTTTGTTTTTCTCTTTCTTGAGTCATAGGAAACACCGTACTGTTAAAGGGGGTCGAGGAAATACTAAGGAAAAATTTCCATGTGATGCTCAACTCAAAATCCTACACCTACCAATCCCTTCGAGTGAAGCCATTGGAAATCTCATACAGTTCAGTCAATTTCTTCAGTGACAGAGACGAAGTTCTTCTGGTCTCTGAGGAATTTGTCCTGACTGAGGAGTTAGGAATTCGCCAGTGTGGATTTCCTACACAGTGAGGAACATGATAGCCCTGAGGATTTTACTACTCAAAATTCCGACCGTTGCTGTGCTATGCGCCAGCTGTCCCAAAATATCTATCCACCTAATGGTCATATCATTGAAGGGCATTTATGTCTTATCATGTCGGGCTGCTCCCTAGGCTATAAATAGCCGCCCCCTACAACCACTAGCTGGTTGGCTGCTCCGAGAGAAACTGACACTTGTCATTTGAGAGCAACCCATCCTCCGAGGACTTTGAGCAAAAATCATCAAGTGAGGAAAAACCAAAAACCCAAAACCCAAACACCTACAAACCCCAAGTGATTGAGCATCACTGAAGAGATTGATCCTGAGTGGATCTGACGCTTGTTACCTTTGAAGACTGTGCTTGTTCCAGACGGTTAGGCGTCATGGTCTAGAGCATCCAAGAGGAATTGTGGATCGCCGAGTGACCAAGTTTGTGAAGGTTTGGAAGTCGCCTGAAGACTTACCATGAGTGATTGGATGAGGTCTGTGTGACCTTAGTTCAAGGAGAATACGGTGAGGACTGGGTGTCTTGGACTAAGTGTCCTTGACTGGGTGTCCGGGACTGTGTGTCCTCGAGTTTAAATACTCAGCCGCTCCAACCAGACGTACAACTGAGACAGCAGTTGGAACTGGTCTACCAAATCATTGTCTTCACCAAGCTTACTGGTTCTATTTCCTCAACTCTTTCATTTCCTCATAACTGTGCTGTATGTTTGTTCATATCTGTGTTTGAAGACTTTGACTGAAGACTTTCTCAATTTCCTCAATTCAATTTCTTCAGTCTGTTTGTCTTCATCCTGTGTTATCCTGTGATTACGCTTCCTGTACTCTGTGCCTGTCTTCATTTCATCATGATGAATATGCTTGTATTCTGTTGTGTTTACTTTTGAGTACTTATTCCGCTGCTAGTAGTTCTTCGCTAAGGAATTTCCTCACCAGCAAATTCCCCAGTGAAGAATTTTATAAAAATCGCCTATTCACCCCCCCCTCTAGTCGATATAATGTACTTTCATAGGTCTTTCCAATAGGGCAGGTCCCAAAATATAGATTTCTTCTTCCACATGGGTGCGTGTCCGTCTACGTCATTCGGAACAGGTTGTCCACTAGGACCCTTTCCAAAGACCACCTTCAAATCCTTGACCATATCATGTACATCAACACCAGTACGGTGGCGAGGCTTCGTCCGGTGATCCGCCTCACCTTTGAAATGCTTGCCTTTCTTTCTTACGGGATGCCTGCTCGGAAGAAATCGACGATGTCCCAGGTACACATTCTTATTACAATTAGCCAAATATATACTGTCGGTATCATCCAAACAGTGCGTGCTTGCGCGGTATCCCTTGTTTGTCTGTCCTGAAAGGTTACTGAGAGCAGGCAATCATTGATGGTCACCAACAGCAACGCCTTTAGGTCAAATTCTTCCCCCATGTGCTCATCCCACGCACGTACACCTGTTCCATTCCATAGTTGTAAGAGTTCTTCAACTAATGGCCTTAGGTACACATCAATGTCGTTGCTGGGTTACTTAGGGCCTTGGATGAGCACTGGCATCATAATGAACTTCCGCTTCATGCACAACCAAGGAGGAAGGTTATGTTGGGGAACGTAGCATAAATTCAAAATTTTCCTACATGTCACCAAGATCAATCTATGGAGTCATCTAGCAACGAGGGAGGAGTGGATCTACATACCCTTGTAGATCGCGCGCGGAAGCATTCAAGAGAACGGGGTTGATGGAGTCGTACTCGTCGTGATCCAAATCACCGATGACCAAGTGCCGAACGGACGGCACCTCCGCGTTCAACACACGTACAGCCCGGTGACGTCTCCCATGCCTTGATCCAGCAAGGAGAGAGGGAGAGGTTGAGGAAGACTCCATCCAGCAGCAGCACAACGGCGTGGTGGTGATGGAGGAGCGTGGCTATCCTGCAGGGCTTCGCCAAGCACCACAGAAGAGGAGGGAGAGAGAGATGCAGGGCTGCACCAACGAGAGATCGAATCGCGCGTGTTATGGGCAGCCCTAGGCCTCATATATATAGGGAAGGGGAGGGGCTGCGCCCCCTCTAGGGTTCCCACCCCTAAGGGGGGTGGCAGCCCTAGATGGCCAAGGTGTGGCGGCCAAGAGGGGATGGGAGAGGGAGGCGCACCAATATGGGCCCTAAGGCCCATATCCCATTAGGGTTTGCCCCCTCTCCATCTCTTAGGCGCATGGGCCTTAGTGGGGCTGGTGCCCTTGGCCCATGTAGGCCAAGGAACACTCCCTACAGCCCATGTGGCCCCCCGGAGCAGGTGGCCCCACTTGGTGGACCCCCGGGACCCTCCCAGTGGTCCCGGTACGTTACCGATAAACCCCGAAACTCTTCCGGTGACCAAAACAGGACTTCCCATATATAAATCTTTACCTCCGGACCATTCCGGAACTCCTCGTGACGTCCAGGATCTCATCCGGGACTCCGAACAACATTCGGTAACCACATACAAACTTCCTTTACAACCCTAGCGTCATCGAACCTTAAGTGTGTAGACCCTACGGGTTCGGGAGACATGCAGACATGACCGAGACGTTCTCCGGTCAATAACCAACAGCGGGATCTGGATACCCATGTTGGCTCCCACATGTTCCACGATGATCTCATCGGATGAACCACGATGTCAAGGACTTAATCAATCCCGTATACAATTCCCTTTGTCTAGCGGTATTGTACTTGCCCGAGATTCGATCGTCGGTATCCCTATACCTTGTTCAATCTCGTTACCGGCAAGTCTCTTTACTCGTTCCGTAACACATCATCCCGTGATCAACTCCTTGGTCACATTGCACATATGATGATGTCCTACCGAGTGGGCCCAGAGATACCTCTCTGCTTACGCGGAGTGACAAATCCCAGTCTCGATTCGTGCCAACCCAACAGACACTTTCGGAGATACCTGTAGTGCACCTTTATAGTCACCCAGTTATGTTGTGACGTTTGATACACCCAAAGCATTCCTACGGTATCCGGGAGTTGCACAATCTCATGGTCTAAGGAAATGATACTTGACATTAGAAAAGCTTTAGCATACGAACTACACGATCTTTGTGCTAGGCTTAGGATTGGGTCTTGTCCATCACATCATTCTCCTAATGATGTGATCCCGTTATCAACGACATCCAATGTCCATGGTTTAGGAAACCATAACCATCTATTGATCAACGAGCTAGTCAACTAGAGGCTCACTAGGGACATGGTGTTGTCTATGTATCCACACATGTATCTGAGTTTCCTATCAATACAATTATAGCATGGATAATAAACGATTATCATGAACAAGGAAATATAATAATAACTAATTTATTATTGCCTCTAGGGCATATTTCCAACAGTCTCCCACTTGCACTAGAGTCAATAATCTAGTGCACATCGCCATGTGATTAACACTCACAGGTCACATCGCCATGTAACCAACATCCAAAGAGTTTACTAGAGTCAATAATCTAGTTCACATCACTATGTGATTAACACTCAATGAGTTCTGGGTTTGATCATGTTGCTTGTGAGAGAGGTTTTAGTCAACGGGTCTGCAACATTCAGATCCATATGTACTTTGCAAATCTATATGGCATCTCCTAGATGTAGCTACCACGTTCTATTTGGAGCTATTCCAAATAACTGTTCTACTATACGAATCCAGTTTACTACTCAGAATAATCTGGATTAGTGTTAAAGTTTGCATCGGTGTAACCCTTTACGACGAACTCTTTTTCCACCTCCATAATCGAGAAAATTCCATAGTCCACTAGTTACTAAGGATAACTTTGACCGCATTCCTGTGATCCATTCTTGGATCACTCTTGTACCCCTTGACTGACTCATGGCAAGGCACACTTCAGGTGCGGTACACAGCATAGCATACTGTAGAGCCTACGTTAAAAGCACAGGGGATGACCTTCGTCCTTTCTCTCTATTCTGCCGTGGTCGAGCTTTAAGTCTTAACTTCATACCTTACAACTCAGGCAAGAACTCCTTCTTTGATTGATCCACCTTGAACACCTTCAAGATCATGTCAAGGTATGTGCTCATTTGAAAGTACTATTAAGCGTTTTGATCTATCCTTATAGATCTTGATGCTCAATGCTCAAGTAGCTTAATCTAGGCTTTCCATTGAAAAAATACTTTCCAAATAACCCTATATGCTTTCCAGAAATTCTACGTCATTTCTGATCAACAATATGTCAACAACATATATTCATCAGAAATTCTATAGTGCTCCCACTCATTTCTTTGGAAATACAAGTTTCTCATAAACTTTGTATACACCCAAAATCTTTGATCATCTCATCAAAGCGTACACTCCAACTCCGAGATGCTTACTCCAATCCTTAGAAGGATTGCTGGAGCTTTGCATACTTATTAGCATCTTTCAGGATTGACAAAACCTTCTGGTTTGTATCACATACAACCTTTCCTCAAAAAACGTCGAGGAAACAATGTTTTTTTTGACATCCTATCTGCAAGATTTCATAAATAATGCAGTAATCGCTAATATAATTCCAACAGACTCTTAGCATCGCTACGAGTGAGAAAATCTCATCATAGTCAACTCCTTGAACTTGTCGGAAAAAAAACTTAACGACAAGTCGAGCTTTCTTAATGGTGACATTTACCATCATTATCCGTCTTCCTTTTAAAATCCATCTGCACTCAACAGCCTTACGACCATCGAGCCGTTCCGCCAAAGTCTACACTTTGTTTTCATATATGGATCCTCTCTCGGATTTTATGGCCTCGAGCCATTTATCGGAATCCAGGCCCACCATCACTTCTCCATAGCTCGTAGGTTCATTGTTGTCTAGCAACATGACTTCCAAGACAGGATTATGTACCACTCTGAAGTAGTACGCATCCTTGTCCTCCCACGAGGTTTGGTAGTGACTTGATCTGAAGTTTCATGATCACTATCATAAGCTTCCACTTCAATTGGTGTAGGTGCCACAGGAACAACTTCCTGTGCCCTGCCACACACTAGTTGAAGAGACGGTTCAATAACCTCATCAAGTCTCCACCATCCTCCCACTCAATTCTTTCGAGAGAAACTTTTCCTCGAGAAAGGACCCAATTCTAAAAACAATCCCTTATTGCTTTCGAATCTGAGACAGGGGGTATACCCAACTGTTTTAGGTGTCCTATGAATATGCATTTATCCGCTTTGGGTTCGAGCTTATCAGCCTGAAACTTTTTCACATAAGCGTCGCAGCCCCAAACTTTTAAGAAATGACAGCTTAGGTTTCTCTAAACCATAGTTCATACGGTGTCATCTCATCGGAATTACGTGGTGCCCTATTTAAAGTGAATGTGGTTGTCTTTAATGCCTAACCCATAAACTATCGTGGTAATTCGATAAGAGACATCATGGTATGCATCATATCCAATAGGGTGCAGTTATGATGTTCGGACACACCATCACACTATGGTGTTCTAGGCTGTATTAATTGTGAAACAATTTCCACAATGTCTTAATTCTGTGCCAAACTCGTAATTCAGATATTCATCTCTATGATCATATCATAGATCTTTTATCCTCTTGTCACGATGATCTTTCAACTTCACCCTGAACTTACCTGAACCTTTCAATAATTCAGACTCGTGATTCATCAAGCAAATATACTCAACATCTACTCAAATCATCTGTGAAGTAAGAACATAACAATATCCACTACATGCCTCAGCACTCATTGGACTGCACACATCAAAATGTATTACTTCCAACAAGTTGCTTTCTAGTTCCATTTTACTGAAAACGAGGCTTTCAGTCATCTTGCCCATGTGGTATGATTTGCATGTCTCAAGTGATTCAAAATCAAGTGAGTCCAAACGGTCCATTTGCATGGAGTTTCTTCATGCATATATACCAATAGACATGGTTCGCATGCTGTCGTGGATTTGTCACGGCAGATGTCCTAGCGAAAGGACTTAGTCGTGGAGCCATCGCTACGAGTTTACTTGAAGGGGTTAAAGCGGACACAAAGACACGTGGGGTTTATACTAGTTCGGCCCCTTCGATGAAGGTAAAAGCCTATGTCTAGTTGTGATGGAATTGATGTGGTCTCGATGGCTAGGGAGCAAACAAGCTTCGCCTAGGCCCGAGTTGTCCCTTGAACCGCCGCCGGGCCGTCCCCTTATATACACGGGTGAAGCCCGTCGGTCCATAGAGTCCTAGCCGGTTCATATTCGTATCCCGGTCGGTATCTCTCTATTCCTAACTTACAATACAAGTTATACATCAGGTTGGTTTTACAGCTACAGATTCTAAACCGACTATAGGCGTTGTGCCTTCACCTGCTTATACCACTATGACGTTAACCCGGCCCAAGTAGGCCGGTTTACACCCAGTGGTAATATCCCCAACATTAGGCCCCAGATTGTTTTGAACTGGTTCATGTCAATCCTTCACACCATCTTGCGTCTTGGATGTCTTCTGTTAATTGGCAAATCTTCATGTCGTCATCATGTTTGATTGTTGTAAACCGGCATGACGTCATCAGATTTGGCTACTGTGAACCGGCATGACATCATTATGAAATTCATAACGCCCTCTTAATGACAGCTCCTGGATTCGAGCGTTTGACCTAGCTCAGTTGCCTTATAAATAAGACCGAAGGGTCATTTGTTTTCTCTTCCCCTTCGTCCCTTCTTCTTCTTCTTCCTCACGTTGCCGGCTTTGGAGCTCCGCCACCACCGTCGACCTCTGCCTCGTCTCAGGCCGCTGCATCAACCTGTACGTACCAGAGTGTCGCGGCATCTTTCCGCATCCTCTCCATTCCTGGTAAGTTCTCTCTCCCACTTAACCTAGATCTGTTCCTAGGGTTTCATGTTCTTGCTATGTTCATCGCACTTTCATAGCTGCTCTCTGATCTTGAATGCATCTATGAACTCTTGCTGTGTTCAGTAGCGATCCCTTTAGCATCCGCTTACCATTTCTCATTCAAGCTCATAGATCTCCCGCATCTATCCGCTCAATGGTTCACTTCTGTTTCCGTCTTAGTCTTCAAAATATTTCCTGCTTTTATGAGCTTGCTGTAGATCCGTGGCTGTAACATAATTTTGTGAAACTTGTTTCTGCATAACTAGTTATCCATAGCTTCGATTGCTTCCGATGCTTAGGCCAGGCGGTTTAACCTCACCATAGAGAAAAAATTGCTAGACCGGTATATATGTCATTAGTCCCCTGGTTGATCCGCCAGAATCCATCTGATGCTACGTTGTAGAAGACCGGTTTATGGGTACTGCCTCCGGTTTACCGTAATTAGATCAACACCGTTTTATCCGGCATATTCTTGAACCGGATCATTTATTTCTTGTAGATCTTGTCATGGCCAAACAAGTGTACGAGTGCAACTGGGTTCCCTCCCGTGTCACACAATCACAGCTGAATGATCTAGTCCTGATTGGCGCTTTGGATAGCAAAGACACGATCCATTGGAGGGTTCCTGGAGATGAATGTCCTCCTACACCCCAGGAAGGAGAGGTCGTGGTCTTCACAGATCATATGGCCCGGGGTTTCAAACCGCCCGGCTCCAAATTTTATCGGGATGTGTTAGCCAACTTTCAACTCCGTCCACAGGATATTGGCCCCAACTCTGTCACCAACCTATGTCACTTTCAAGTACTTTCTGAGGCATACCTTCAAGAGGAGCCTTCCGTCGAATTATTTAGAGATCTCTTTCATCTGAACCGTCGTACTGAATTCACTGATGGCCCTAATACCGAACTGGGCGCTATGGCCATTCAGAAGAGGAAAGAAATCACCTACCCTCACGTCAAACTCCATACTCACCCCAAGGAATGGAACGTAACTTGGTTTTATTGCAAGCATACATCTCCTGATAATGAAAATCCCTTGCCTGGCTTCCGTCCGGAACGGCTCAGCAACACTCACCCTTTTCCACAAAGGCTAAGCTCTAAGGAGAGAATTAAATATGCTCCTCAACTGTCCAAGCTCCGAGCCTTCATGGCCAACGGTTTAACAAGAATAGACCTTGCACGCTGCTGGATATCATGGAGTATTTTGCCTCTAAGCCGGCGCCCAAATTTGATGTGTGAGTATACTGATAGTGTCGATGACCCACTCCGACACACTAAAATCCAACTCCCTGAGGACGAAGTCACAGAATCTGTGAAGAAGATGCTGAATGAACCGGAGCACCTCTGTGCTCAAACCGGTCTGCTTCCTTACTGCACCACCAACAAACCGCCAGCGGTAATATTTCAATTGTTCTTTTGTTGAACCGAGTTACTATTTTATATGTTCAACGTTTTAATTGCTGCTGATCCAGGGTGATAATCCGTTCTGGAGTAAGAAACTTCTCAGGACAAAACGAAGAAATCAGGACGGCCAACCCGGCCCAAGACCAAGGTTGTCAAGAAACCAGCTCATAAGAGAAAAACCACCGCTTCATCTGACCCAGCTATTGATGATGATGTAGGTAATCCGGATCTTGAGGTAGAACTTGATTCACTTGGCTTACTTTTTACACGCCTTATTGATGATGATGTTTGTCAGGATGACGCTGAAGCCAGCAATGCAGTTTTCGTTGAGGTAACCATTCTCTCTTCTGATTCAGAAATCTTGCCTTTGCCAAAATTTCGCCGGGCAAACCGGAAAGTTAAATTTTCTCATCCTCTTGCTTATCTGGATTCCCAATTTCTTACGAAGACCCAGCAACACGAAGCTCGCCGCACAACCCGGCACAGCGGCCAGGTAGTTACCTCTGCCGGTTTACCAAACAGTCCGGTTCGAAAACGCCGCTCCGAGGTCTCCGACCTTTTTATTGATTTAAATCGTAAAGCGGGTTTCTTCCGTCAACCTCTTAATCCATCCGACTCTGATTATCAGGTCACTTCTCATTCATCATCTGGCGAATCGTCGGCCACCCAGCTACCACCTTTGAAAACAGTTGCTGGGAAAGTCAAACCGAACATATGCTTCCAGTATACTGCGTAATGATTTATACTTTTCCTTAATTTTTATCTTTTCTTCCAGGGCTAAACCAAAGCCAAGCAAGAAAGCCTGCCTGGATAAAGCGGCTGAAGAAAATGTGGCCCCAGAACATGACCAAGCACCGGATCATGAAATATTTACTTCTGAAGATATCCCCAATGATCCTCCTCTGCAAGACAACATTACCCCTGAAGAAGGTCTTACTAATACTCCAGCGTCTGTTGATCCGCCTGCCAGCTCTGTCCAGATTGAGAAATCCCACACTCCTGCTGACAAGACGGCCGCACCAACCCAAACCGGCGAGTCAAAAGATGACGATGTTGTGATTACCGGTGTAGGCCGCTCTGAACCCGGGAATCCTGCCACCCTTACCAAGCATACCATGAAAGAGGATTCTTCCCCTTTGAATAAAGGAAAATGGGATGTTGAATTAGAAACATATGCCGCTCTGAATGCTCAAGATCTTCACTCTGGATATTTGAACCGGCTTTATACAGGCCGTGACTGTGAAGCTGGCCTGGTCAAAATGATGAGGGATAAATTTGAGGTAAATTCCTTCTTTCTTTTCTGCCCTTGCATTCATCCCGGTAGCCCCCAAGGGCCGGTTTGTGACTTTGGTCAAACCGGGACTTGATCCTGAATATATAATTATTGAAATCCATCGGTATAACCCTCGAGGGCCGGTTTAGCATAAGCAAATCGGGGCTAAAGAATAAAAGCTGTCCTTAGAACATAACTTGATCAAATAGCCATTAGCCCCCAAGTGCCAAGTTGAATACTTGTATTGAGCTCGGGACTTTGTAATCGAACAATAAAATCTGAAGGTACATTAGCCCCCAAGTATCAGGCATATAACTTTGTTATGTGGTTGATACTTCAATTTCTTGGCTCGCCTGTGCAAAGCTTTAAAATGCCATCTGTATGCAGGCTGAAATTAAAATCAAGGAGGACCGGATTGCCGATTTGCAGGAGGCCCTGAAGACCCAGCAAGCTGAAACAGATAAGGTCAAGCAAGAATTAACCAGCGCTTTGAGCACTGCTGAACGGCTGAAACAAAATTTCAAGAAAGAACGAGCTGACTGGGCCACTGAGAAGGCCGGTTTAACCAAAAGAGCAGAAAATGCTGAAGCGGCCCTTAAACCGGTGGTAGATGAACTGACGGCCGTACAGCGGCAAATACACTCCATGACTGCTGCAATCTTTGGTAATCTCCTTGTAACTTCTGTGATAAACTTGAATCTGTTGTATCGTAAATCCGGTTTGAGACCATTCCAATCCTTTTGTAGGTACACGTATTGGACACTTAGGAAATGATGTGAGGAAGAAACTGAAAGCTGCCTACACCTTGGTAGAACAATTGTACACTGGAGCCCAACGGATCATCAGCACAGCTTCTCACAACAACCCGGCGCCCTCCTTAATCCAGGACACTCTTAGCAAGTTGTCAATGCTGCCAGCCCGGATGGAGGAGCTGAAAAAATCCGCTGCCCGAACCGGGGCCATCAATGCCTTAATCCGGGCAAAGGCATGGGTGCCCGACTTTGATCCTGTGGAAGCAGCTCAAGGCTATCCCAGTCTGAAAGAAGACGGCTCTGAGTTCAACGAAGAAGATTTAAGGGCTATAAACCGTGCAGTGCGCCCTCTGGCTTGCCAGCTAGCTGAAGAGGCGGATTTGACGCATTATCAAGCGCAATACAATAATCAAAACAAGCGAGTGCCTGCCCCAACTGTTGAAGCGGAGAATCTGATTCCTCCAATCCGTAAGCACACTTACGCCCCTGATATTGAACCGTCTTCCCTGATCCATGAAGAAGCTGTTTTCCAAGCTTTAATGGGAATCGACTGGACCACTGTTGATTTCCAGCCAATGGGTAGAGACGAGGAAGCTGAAGCAGTGGAGGACGAGGAGCAAGCTTGAACCGGAAGCCGGTTTGAAGTGCTATTTGAAACATCCTTCTACAAAAACAATGATTTTGTTTGGGCACCATGCTGCCTTGTAATAGGATAGTTAAAACTTCTGCCTGGGATATGCCTTCGTGCATAAGTACTAAAGCTTTTGCTTGAAAAACTTTAATTCATATTTCCTGCAATCAGAAAAATTCGAACTTCGGTAGCGGTTATACCGCAACCGGATTATGATATTTGATATGTGTATCAGAAATATAACAAACACACGATACATAAATACCTTCCATGTTTGGGTATAAAGCTGGCTTATCCCAGCCTGAAGCGGTGGTTTTATAAACCATTACCATCAAAAAGGGAGAAAGTAGCCCCCGTACAAACCGTGCTGACTTAATACAAGCCCCCTGGTTATTCCATGATGTTAACAGGGAAAAGGTAAACCGGGAGACTCCTCCAGATTAGAAGGGGGATCAAAAATCATTGGCTGAACCGGAAAAAATATGCTTGTTGACATAAAGAAATCCAACAAAAGCAAAAATGAACAAACCATGAAAACAAGATGGAAACGAAAGTAATGATAAAAACCATTCGCAAAAATATGCTATATTAAGCTGTTCAGATGGCATTACCATGGTCGGACAGGATCAAGGCCCCCAATAGGGGTGACAATGATTCAAGTCAGCCAGGTCCCCAAATGACTCGTGGCATATATGCCAAATCAAGAGGCGTAGCAATGGCTCGGGCCCGACCATGCTCCCAAGTGATTTTGTGGCCTTAGGCCGACCAAGAGGCATTACTGGTTCAAACTTGACCCAGTCCCCAAATGATCTGGTGGCTGTCGCCTATCAAAGGGTGTTCGTTGGTTCGGACATGACCAAAGCCCCCAGTGATATAAAAACAAATGTCAAGGGGTAAACCGGAGGCCGCTTTAGACAGAACCACTCCGTGTAACCTCGCATGATGAGAAAGACAGAGACCCGCTTCGGCTGAGGCTCCGGTTTGATATATCAAAGATAATATATACATTGTCATGATATGTACATAAATAGAGCCAAAGGCTCAAGTATAGTAAGGCCGAAGATGAGCTATATTCCACGGTCTGTTGGTCTCTTCTTCTGATGTACGTGAGTCTTGATGCTCTCAAATATCAATCATATAATACGACCCGTTGTGCAGATTCTTGCTGACTACAAAAGGTCCCTCCCAAGGTGGGGATAACTTGTGCATATCCGTTTGATCTTGGATGAATCGAAGCACCAAATCTCCTTCTTGAAAAATTCTGGTTCTAACCCGGCGACTGTGATAGCGACGAAGATCTTGCTGGTAAATCGCCGAACGGGAAGCCGCTATATCACGCTCCTCGTCCAATAGGTCCAAAGCATCTTGTCGTGCTGTCTCATTGTCTGCCTCAACATAAGCTGCCACACGAGGCGAATCGTGCCGGATGTCACTAGGGAGAACCGCCTCCGCTCCATAGACCATGAAAAATGGCGTGTATCATGTGGACCGGTTTGGCGTAGTATTGATACTCCATAATACAGATGGCAGCTCTTCAACCCAACATCCTGGTGTTCTTTGCAATGGGACCAAAAGCCGAGGTTTGATGCCTCGCAAGATTTCCTGATTAGCTCGTTCTGCCTGTCCATTGGACTGGGGGTGTGCCACTGACGACACATCAAGCCGGATGTGCTCACGTTCACAGAACTCCTTCATAGCGCCCTTGGATAAATTGGTACCATTATCAGTAATGATACTGTGTGGAAAACCAAACCGGAAAATCACCTTCTTGATGAACTGTACCGCTGTTGCTGCATCACACTTGCTGACAGGCTCCGCTTCAACCCACTTGGTAAATTTATCAACTGCCACCAAAAGGTGAGTTTTCTTATCCTTGGATCTTTTAAAAGGTCCAACCATGTCTAGCCCCCAAGTTGCAAACGGCCATGTTATTGGGATCATCCTCAACTCCTGAGCCGGCACATGAGCACGCCTTGAAAATTTCTGACATCCATCACACCGTTTAACCAAGTCTTCTGCGTCAGCATGTGCTGTCAACCAGTAGAACCCGTGACGAAACGCCTTTGCAACCAGAGACTTTGAACCGGCGTGGTGCCCACAATCCCCTTCATGGATTTCTCTTAAGATTTCACAACCTTCCTCAGGAGAAACACAACGTTGAAACGCCCCTGATACACTGCAATGATGTAATTCACCATTGACAATCGTCATAGACTTGGATCACCGGACTATCTGCCTGGCCAGAATCTCATCCTCCGGCAACTCCCCCCTTGTCATGTACGCAAGATAAGGAACTGTCCAATCCGGAATAATACGCAGGGCTGCCACCAATTGGGACTCCGGATCAGGGATAGCCAAATCCGCTTCACCTGGGATCTTGACTGACGGATTGTGCAACACATCCAAAAAGACGTTAGGCGGAACCGGTTTACGCTGAGAGCCCAACCGGCTTAAAGCGTCCGCCGCTTCATTCTTCCGACGGTCCACATGATCCATTTGATAACCCTTGAAACAACCTGCAATATTATCCACTTCCCGACGATATGCAGCCATGAGCGGGTCTTTAGAATCCCAAGTGCCAGACACCTGTTGAGCCACTAGGTCCGAGTCACCAAAACACTTGACCCGGCTTAAATTCATCTCTTTAGCCATCCGCAGGCCATGGAGCAAGGCTTTATACTCAGCTGCATTATTAGTACAAGGGAACATTAAGCGGAGAACATAACAAAACTTATCACCTCGCGGGGAAGTTAATACGACTCCAGCCCCCGAGCCTTCCAATTGCCTGGATCCGTCAAAATGAATAGTCCAATATGTGTGATCCGGCTTCTCCTCTGGTGCCTGTAATTCCGTCCAATCATTGATGAAATCAACAAGTGCTTGAGACTTCACGGCCGTCCGAGGCACGTACTTCAGACCGTGCGGCCCCAGCTCTATAGCCCACTTGGCAATCCGGCCAGTCGCCTCCCGATTCTGTATAATATCACCCAAGGGGGCTGAACTGACCACTGTGATGGGGTGCCCTTGAAAATACTGCTTCAATTTCCGACTGGCCATAAAAACACCATAGACCAGCTTCTGCCAATGCGGATACCTTTGCTTGGACTCAATCAGCACCTCACTGATATAATAAACCGGCCGCTGAACCGGATATTCCTTGCCTGCCTCTTTGCGCTCCACCACAATAGCCACACTAACTGCCCGAGCATTAGCCGCTACGTATAATAATAGCAGCTCCTTGTCGACCGGAGCTGCAAGAACAGGCGGATTGGCTAATTGCCACTTCAAATCCTCAAATGCCTCGTCAGCAGCTGTACTCCAAACGAAATTGTCTGTCTTTCTCAGCAGTTGGTACAAAGGGATAGCCTTCTCCCCGAGGCGGCTGATAAACCGGCTCAGCGCAGCGATTCGGCCCGCCAAACGCTGAACATCGTTGATACACTCCGGTTTAGCTAGAGATGTAATAGCCGTAATCTTCTCCGGATTAGCCTCAATTCCTCTGTTAGACACCAAGAAACCCAGTAACTTGCCTGCTGGAACACCAAAAACACACTTGGCCGGATTAAGCATCATCCTGTAGACTCGCAAGTTGTCAAAGGTCTCCTTCAAATCATCCACCAGTGTCTCCTTCTGCCTTGATTTTACCACAATATCATCCACATATGTGTGTACATTGCGGCCGATCTGCTCATGCAGGCAATTCTGTACACACCGTTGATAGGTGGCTTGGGCACTCTTGAGCCCGAAGGGCATAGATACATAGCAGAAGGCTCCAAAGGGAGTAATGAATGCTGTTTTCTCCTGGTCCTTAACCGCCATCTTGATCTGATGATATCCAGAGTATGCATCCAAAAAACTCAAACGCTCACAACCCGCTGTGGCATCAATGATCTGATCAATACGGGGGAGGGCAAAAGGGTCTGCCGGACAGGCTTTGTTAAGATCTGTGTAATCCACACACATACGCCAAGTGCCGTTTTTCTTAAGAACCAACACCGGATTAGCAAGCCACTCTGGATGGAACACCTCAATAATAAACCCAGCTGCTAAAAGCCTGGCCACTTCCTCTCCAATGGCCTTGCGTCTCTCTTCGTTAAACCGGCGGAGGAACTGTTTCACCGGTTTATACTTAGGATCCACATTAACAGTGTGCTCAGCGAGTTCCCTTGGTACACCTGGCATGTCAGACGACTTCCATGCAAAAATGTCCTGATTCTCACGGATGAACTCGATGAGCGCGCTTTCCTATTTGGGATCTAGGTTGGCACTGATAGTGAACTGCTTGGACGAATCGCCGGGCACGAAGTCAACAAGCTTGGTCTCCGCTGCCGATTTGAACTTCAGATCTGAATCATGCCCTGTAGTTGGCTTCTTTAAAGGGGTCATATCTGCCGGATCAACATTGTCCTTATAATACTTCAACTCCTCTGTGGCACAGACTGACTCTGCATAAGCCGCATCACCTTCCTCACATTCCAAAGCAACCCTGCGGCTCCCATGAACCGTTATGGTCCCCTTGTAACCCGGCATCTTGAGCTGCAAGTAAATATAACAAGGCCGCGCCATGAACTTGGCGTAAGCCGGCCGGCCAAACAAGGCGTGATACGGGCTCCGGATCTTCACCACCTCAAATGTTAGTTTTTCCGACCGGGAGTCGTGCTCGTCCCCAAAAGCCACATCTAGGGCTATCTTACCAACAGGATATGCAGATTTGCCTGGCACAACACCATGGAATACCGTATTCGACGGTCTGAGATCCTTGTCCGTTAGTCCCATGCGCCGGAATGTCTCATAGTATAGTATGATAATGCTGCTTCCTCCATCCATGAGTACCTTGGTGAATTTATAACCCCCCACCTGAGGGTCCACCACTAATGCTAACTGACCCGGATTATCAACCCGGGGCGGGTGATCTTCTCTGCTCCACACGATGGGCTGCTCTAACCAGCGTAAGTAACGCGGTAAGGCCGGTTCAACAGAATTCACCGCTAGTTGGTGGAGTTTTCGATCACGCTTATCCAAGCCCATTGTGAAGACATGGTATTGCCCATTGCTCAACTGCTTCGGCTGGCTCTGATAGCCCGACTGCTGCTGCTGCTGCTGGCTCTGATAGCCTGACTGCTGCTGCTGCTGCTGGCTGTTCTGATTATTCTGGTAGTTGTGACCGCCCTGATTATGTCCTGAACCGGAAACCCCATCGTGATCCGGCCCGCTGAAACCGGATCCTGAACCGCCACCTGATCCGTGATCATACCAGAAAGCATTAGAGTTCTTGAACTCCTGCATGATGTAGCAATCTTTCCAAAGATGGCTAGCCGGTGCCTCCTTCGTCCCGTGCTTTGGGCAAGGCTGATTCAACAAATAGTTCAAACGGCTTGCATTAGGATTGGGAGCCCCGTTATGACTTGCCGCTTTACCTCTGCGCCGCTGCCCCCTGTCCTGTGCGTTAGTGTTAGCCACAAAGTCCACGCTGCCGTCCGCCTTGCGCTTGCCTCCGTTTCCATGACCCACTAGTTTATTCTGCTGCTGTTTGGAGTTGCTATCCTTCTTTCCCTTCCCTGCTTCATTATCATTAAGCTCGAGATCCTTGGTACTGTCCGAATCGGCATACTTCACTAGGGCAGCCATGAGGGTTCCCATGTCATTACAGAGTCGCTTCATGCGTCCCAGTTTCAATTTTAGACGCTCAAACCGGCAGTTGCCTTCCAGAGTTAAGACCGCAGAGTCAGCATTGATCCTGTCAGACGAGTGCAAAATTTCCGACACGCGACACATCCAATGGGTCGTTGATTCTCCTTCTTCCTGGACACAAGCCGCCAGGTCTACTATGGACTTGGGCTGCTTACATGTATCCTTGAAATTCTGTATAAACCGGCTCCGCAACTGGGCCCAAGAGCTGATAGAATTGGGCGGTAGGCTCTTTAACCAAGTACGAGCCGTGCCTTCGAGCATCATGGTGAAATATTTGGCACATGCAGCCTCATCCACATCCAGCATTTCCATGGCCATCTCATAACTCTCTATCCACGCTTCAGGGGGTAAATCAGCGGTATAATTCGGCACCTTGCGTGGGCCCTTGAAATCCATAGGCAGGCGCACACCACGCAAAGCAGGGATCAAGCAAGGCACTCCCAGAGCGGATGTAATTCCTGGTCCGGCAAAGGTGGCGGAACGAACCGGTGTAAGTTGGCCCGCATTATCCTGTGCTGCTAACTCGGCCTCCCTTTGTGCCCGGGCCCGGTTCACTGCATCCCGAGCATCGACAACACCACCTGCCGGGTCATCACCACGGGCCGCTTCACGTCCGTGCGCATTGCTTGATATGGCCAGTTCATCTATGCGCCTGTTGTAACTCCGGCTCGGACGGGGCGTGGAATGAATCCGATCACGGCTGTATGAGTATGCCTCCTGCTGCATCAGCGCGGTCCGGAGAAGCTCCTTAACCCGGCGCATTTCTACTGCTTGAGGAGAATCCCCTTCGACCGAGATGGCCTCTAACCGTGCTGCAGCCGCAACAAGGTTGTCCATAGGATTCGAATAATGACCCAGGGGCGTCTGCACCGGTGGGGGCATCGCAATATTTTGTTGAGGGGGCTCCATCAGGCGAGGTTGGACCGTCGCTCCTGGCCCTGGCGCCTCAATCCGGTTTGTCTCCGGGTACCGCGGTGGATTACTGGGTCCAGCTCCCGGAGTGTGAAAGAGATTTCGGGGGTCAAACCCTAACGGCAGGCGTGATCTGTGCTTTCACTTTAAAACCTCCTGTGATGCATTCTGGTCAAGCATGAGTTTATAGGCCTGTGCGTCCAAAGCGGCCCGCTCTGCAGCCATCCGGTCTTTTTCTGCTGCCAGATCCGCTTTGGCTTGCACGATCTGCTCTCTCACCTTCGCGATTTCTGCATTATGAGCATCTTGATCCGCCGGGTCATCCTCTGCCATAAGCGCGGCCAGTGCGTCAAACAGATCTGATAGAACTTGAACCGGCGGGCGCACAAGGCCTCCTGCCCCTGCTGCCGCTGCCGCTGCGGATCCAGAGAGCATTGCTGCGACAGTCGAAGAATAATTCGCCGCCTGGGTGCCAGCCATAAATATTCCAACCCGGTTGATCTGGCCTGGGGGGTCCGGAATACTGTCGCCATCGGAACAACCCCTAACTTGATCGTCTTGCATCCGGTATAGCGACTCGGTCTCTCCGGTCGAGGACTCGTCGCCAGAATAGACGACGGTCTCGCTATCATGCTCTGATTCGTCCTCGCGCTCTCCTCCGTAGATGACTCCAACGAAGGCACACTTCATGGCCGGTTCAACCTGAGTAAAGCTCGCACGCTGAGCCGTCTCGACGGGGTCGGTGTAGATGTCCGGCTCAGGCCCAGGTTCACCGATCTTGCCGATGAAGACGTGTACGCTGCCAAAGGGGACCCGGTAACCATACTCAATTGAATCGGCCTCAGGACCCCATCCTGCATCATCGATGTAGATCCTGCGCCGACGACTCTTGGTCATCCGGCCCACAACATAGCCTTTGAGTCCTTTGAGCTTGCCCTCCAAGATCGTCAAACCATCGTGCGATCGCCCCACGGTGGGCGCCAACTGTCGTGGATTTGTCACGGCAGATGTCCTAGCGAAAGGACTTAGTCGTGGAGCCATCGCTACGAGTTTACTTGAAGGGGTTAAAGCGGACACAAAGACACGTGGGGTTTATACTAGTTCGGCCCCTTCGATGAAGGTAAAAGCCTACGTCTAGTTGTGATGGAATTGATGTGGTCTCGATGGCTAGGGAGCAAACAAGCTTCGCCTAGGCCCGAGTTGTCCCTTGAACCGCCGCCGGGCCGTCCCCTTATATACACGGGTGACGCCCGTCGGTCCATAGAGTCCTAGCCGGTTCATATTCGTATCCCGGTCGGTATCTCTCTATTCCTAACTTACAATACAAGTTATACATCAGGTCGGTTTTACAGCTACAGATTCTAAACCGACTATAGGCCTTGGGCCTTCACCTGCTTATACCACTATGACGTTAACCCGGCCCAAGTAGGCCGGTTTACACCCAGTGGTAATATCCCCAACACATGCCTCAAACTTTTCAAAAACGAGTGAGCCCAAAGATCCATCAACATGGAGCTTCTTCATGCATTTTATACCGATATGACTTACGTGGCAGTGCCACAAGTAGGTGGTACTATCATTACTATCTTTTGGCATGAACATGTGTATCACTACGATCAAGATTCAATAAACCATTCATTTTAGGTGTAAGACCATTGAAGATATTATTCAAATAAACAGAGTAACCATTATTCTCCTTAAATGAATAACCGTATTGCGATAGACATAATCCAATCATGTCTATGCTCAACGCAAACACCAATCTCGATAGTAGAGGGAGCGTGCGATGCTTGATCATATCAACATTGGAAACACTTCCAACACATATCGTCATCTCACCTTTAGCTAGTCTCCGTTTATTCCGTAGCTTTTATTTCGAGTTACTAACACTTAGCAACCGAACTGGTATCTAATACCCTGGTGCTACTAGGAGTACTAGTAAAGTACACATCAACACAATGTATATCCAATATACTTCTATTGACCTTGCCAGCCTTCTCATCTACCAAGTATCTAGGGTAATTCTGCTCCAGTGGCTGTTCCCCTTATTCCAGAAGCACTTAGTCTCGGGTTTGGGTTCAACCTTGGGTTTCTTCACTAGAGCAGCAGCTGAATTGCCGTTTCATGAAGTATCCCTTCGTGCCCTTGCCCTTCTTGAAACTAGTGGTTTCATCAACCATCAACAATTGATGCTCCTTCTTGATCTCTACTTTTGTGATGTCAAACATCACGAATATCTCAAGGATCATCATATATGTCCCTGATACATTATAGTTCATCACGTAGCTCTAGCAGCTTGGTGGTAATGACTTCAGAGAAACATCACTAACTCATTTGGAAGATCAACTCCCACTCGATTCAAGCGATTGTTGTACTCAGACAATCTGAGCACAAGCTCAACAATTGAGCTTTTCTCCTTAGTTTGCAGGCTAAGAAAATCATCGGAGGTCTTATACCTCTTGACGTGGGCACGAGCCTGAAATCCCAATTTCAGCCCTCGAAACATGTCATATGTTTCGCGACGTATCAAAACGTCTTTGGTGCCTCAACTCTAAACCGTTTAACTGAACTATCACGTAGTTATCAAAATGTGTATGTCAGATGTTCGCAACATCCACAGACAACGTTCGAGGTTCAGCACACTAAGCGGTGCATTAAGGACATAAGCCTTCTATGAAGCAATGAGGACAATCCTCAGTTTATGGACCTAGTCTGCATAATTGCTACTATCAATCTTTCAAGTAAATTTCTCTAGGAACATAACTAAACAATAGAACTGAAGCGCGAGCCACGACATAATTCGCGAAGACCTTTTGACTAGGTTCAGGATAATTAAGTTCATCTTATGAACTCCCACTCAGATAGACATCCCTCTAGTCATCTAAGTGATTACATGATCCGAGTCAACTAGGCCGTGTCCGATCATCACGTGAGACAGACTAGTCAACATCGGTGAACATCTTCATGTTGATCGTATCTTCTATACGACTCATGCTCGACCTTTCGGTCTCTTGTGTTCCGAGGCCATGTCTGTACATGCTAGGCTCGTCAAGTCAACCTAAGTGTTTCGCGTGAGTAAATCTGTCTTACACCCGTTGTATGTGAACGTAAGAATCTATCACACCCGATCATCACGTGGTGCTTCGAAACGACGAACTTTCGCAACGGTGCACAGTTAGGGGGAACACTTTCTTGAAATTTTAATGAGGGATCATCTTATTTACTACCGTCGTTCTAAGCAAATAAGATGTATAAACATGATAAACATCACATGCAATCAAATAGTGACATGATATGGCCAATATCATATTGCTCCTTTTGATCTTCATCTTCGGGGCTCCATGATTATCATCGTCACCGGCATGACACCATGATCTCCATCATCATGATCTCCATCATCGTGTCTCCATGAAGTTGCCTTGCCAACTATTACTTCTACTACTACAGCTAACGGTTAGCAATAAAGTAAAGTAATTACATGACGTTTATGTTGACACGCAGGTCATAAATAAATTAAGACAACTCCTATGGCTCCTGCCGGTTGTCATACTCATCGACATGCAAGTCGTGATTCCTATTACAAGAACATGATCAATCTCATACATCACATATATCATTCATCACATCCTTTTGGCCATATCACATCACATAGCATACCCTGCAAAAACAAGTTAGACGTCCTCTAATTGTTGTTTGCGTGTTTTACGTGGCTGCTATGCGTTTCTAGCAAGAACGTTTCTTACCTACGCAAAACCACAACGTGATATGCCAATTGCTATTTACCCTTCATAAGGACCCTTTTCATCGAATCCGATCCGACTAAAGTGGGAGAGACAGATACCCGCTAGCCACCTTATGCAACTAGTGCATGTCAGTCGGTGGAACCAGTCTCACGTAAGAGTACGTGTAAGGTCTGTCCGGGCCGCTTCATCCCACGATGCCACCGAATCAAGATTGGACTAGTAACGGTAAGCATATTGAACAAAATCAACGCCCACAACTACTTTGTGTTCTACTCGTGCATAGAAACTACGCATAGACCTAGCTCATGATGCCACTGTTGGGGAACGTAGCGTAAATTCAAAATTTTCCTACATGTCACCAAGATCAATCTATGGAGTCATCTAGCAACGAGGGAGGAGTGGATCTACATACCCTTGTAGATCGCGCGGAAGCATTCAAGAGAACGGGGTTGATGGAGTCGTACTCGTCGTGATCCAAATCACCGATGACCAAGTGCCGAACGGACGGCACCTCCGCGTTCAACACACGTACAGCCCGGTGACGTCTCCCATGCCTTGATCCAGCAAGGAGAGAGGGAGAGGTTGAGGAAGACTCCATCCAGCAGCAGCACAACGGCGTGGTGGTGATGGAGGAGCGTGGCTATCCTGCAGGGCTTCGCCAAGCACCACAGAAGAGGAGGGAGAGAGAGATGCAAGGCTGCACCAACGAGAGATCGAATCGCGCGTGTTATGGGCAGCCCTAGGCCTCATATATATAGGGAAGGGGAGGGGCTGCGCCCCCTCTAGGGTTCCCACCCCTAAGGGGGGCGGCAGCCCTAGATGGCCAAGGGGTGGCGGCCAAGAGGGGATGGGAGAGGGAGGCGCACCAATATGGGCCCTAAGGCCCATATCCCATTAGGGTTTGCCCCCTCTCCATCTCTTAGGCGCATGGGCCTTAGTGGGGCTGGTGCCCTTGGCCCATGTAGGCCAAGGAACACTCCCTACAGCCCATGTGGCCCCCCGGAGCAGGTGGCCCCACTTGGTGGACCCTCGGGACCCTCCCGGTGGTCCCGGTACGTTACCGATAAACCCCGAAACTCTTCCGGTGACCAAAACAGGACTTCCCATATATAAATCTTTACCTCCGGACCATTCCGGAACTCCTCGTGACGTCCAGGATCTCATCCGGGACTCCGAACAACATTCGGTAACCACATACAAACTTCCTTTACAACCCTAGCGTCATCGAACCTTAAGTGTGTAGACCCTACGGGTTCAGGAGACATGCAGACATGACCGAGACGTTCTCCGGTCAATAACCAACAGCGGGATCTGGATACCCATGTTGGCTCCCACATGTTTCACGATGATCTCATCGGATGAACCACGATGTCAAGGACTTAATCAATCCCGTATACAATTCCCTTTGTCTAGCGGTATTGTACTTGCCCGAGATTCGATCGTCGGTATCCCTATACCTTGTTCAATCTCGTTACCGGCAAGTCTCTTTACTCGTTCCGTAACACATCATCCCGTGATCAACTCCTTGGTCACATTGCGCATATGATGATGTCCTACCGAGTGGGCCCAGAGATACCTCTCCGCTTACGCGGAGTGACAAATCCCAGTCTCGATTCGTGACAACCCAACAGACACTTTCGGAGATACCTGTAGTGCACCTTTATAGTCACCCAGTTACGTTGTGACGTTTGATACACCCAAAGCATTCCTACGGTATCCGGGAGTTGCACAATCTCATGGTCTAAGGAAATGATACTTGACATTAGAAAAGCTTTAGCATACGAACTACACGATCTTTGTGCTAGGCTTACGATTGGGTCTTGTCCATCACATCATTCTCCTAATGATGTGATCCCGTTATCAACGACATCCAATGTCCATGGTTTAGGAAACCATAACCATCTATTGATCAACGAGCTAGTCAACTAGAGGCTCACTAGGGACATGGTGTTGTCTATGTATCCACACATGTATCTGAGTTTCCTATCAATACAATTATAGCATGGATAATAAACGATTATGATGAACAAGGAAATATAATAATAACTAATTTATTATTGCCTCTAGGGCATATTTCCAACAGGTTATACAAACATAGAGTCACAGGCCAGGTGCTATGGTTGCTACTCTGCTCCCCAAAAGGATTAATGCCATCTGCGCTTAGACCAAACCATATGTTCCTTGCGTCATCTGCAAACTCCTTCCCGTACTTTCTTTCGATTTTTCTCCACTCTGACCCGTCAGTGGGTACTCTCAACTTTTCGTCTTTCTTACGGTCTTCTCTATGCCATCGCATCGCCTTGGCATGCTCTTTGTTTTGGAACAAACGTTTGAACCGTGGTATTATAGGAGCATACCACATCACCTTGGCAGGAATCTTCTTCCTGGGGTGCTCGCCCTCGACATCACCAGGGTCATCGCGGCTGATCTTATAGCGCAATGCACCGCATACTGGGCAAGCATTCAAATCCTCGTACTCACCGCAATAGAGGATGCAATCATTAGGGCATGCATGTATCTTCTGCACCTCTAACCCTAGAGGGCAGACAGCCTTCTTTGCTTCGTACGTACTCTCGGGCAATTCGTTGTCCTTTGGAAGCATATTCTTTATCATTACCAGCAACTTTCCAAATCCCTTGTCAGATACACCATTCTCTGCCTTCCATTGTAGCAATTCCAGTGTGGTGCCCAGCTTTTTCTTGTCACCTACGCAATTCGGGTACAACAATTTTTTGTGATCCTCTAACATGTGCTGCAACTTCTTCTCCAAATCACTTGCGCAGTTTCTCTTTGCATTGGCAATGGCCCGACCTAGATCATCAACGGGCTCATCCGATGCCTTTTCTCCAGCTTCTTCCCGCATTGCCGGCTCAGCTTCTTCCCGCATTACCGGCTCGGCTTCTTCCCGCATTGTTGTATCATCGTATTCAGGGAACCCATGGCCAGGATAGCTGTCGTTGTCCTCTTCTTCTTCATTGTCTTCCATCATAACCCCTCTTTCTCCATGCTTGGTCCAAACATTATAGTGGGGCATGAAACCAGACTCAAACAGGTGGACGTGAATGGTTCTTGACATAGAGTAATTGTGACCATTCTTACAGCCAGCACATGGACAAGGCATAAAACCATCCGCCCGCTTGTTTGCCTCAGCTGCAAGCAGAAAAGTACGCACACCATTAATGAACTCGGGAGAGCATCGGTCATCGTACATCCATTGCCGGCTCATCTTCAATACACAGCACCGAAAACACCAAATTAATACAATACATAAAGTTCATACATAAATATCATACAACACTTAAATGCAACAAACAAATAACTCTCTAGCTAAAGAATTTAAATGCAATAACAAATGCGATCAAGATCGCAACTAAGGTAACAATTGATCCAACAGCATAATGATACCAAGCCTCACTATGAATGGCATATTTTCTAATCTTTCTAATCTTCAAGCGCATTTTCTCCATCTTAATCTTTTGATCATCGACGACATCGGCAACATGCAACTCCAATTCCATTTTCTGCCCCTCAGTTCTTTTCAATTTTTCCTTCAAATCCTTGTTTTCTCTTTCAACTAAATTTAATCTCTCGACAATAGGGTCGGTTGGAATTTCCGGTTCAACTACCTCCTACATACAAATCTCTATGTCAACTTGATGGGCATAATTTGTCATAAACACGAAATGCAATGAATAGTTTTAAAAGAGAATATACCACATCCGAATCATAACCCGGACGAGGGCCGACGGGGACGGATATCAAAACCATGGCACTATGTATAACAAACAATGTATGGGTAAGATAATTATATGAGTAACTATATATCCAAATCACACAAATATCAATTTTTTATATAAAACTTCATAAACAAGAGGCTCACCACAAGGTGGTGCTGGCGACGGGACGTTGCGAGCGATCGACGGTGGTTACGACGGAGATTTAGAAGGTACTAAGTAAACCACACCTACATATGCAAACTAAGTGTTATTTTTGACCTCAAATTGCATATAAATCAAATACTAGCACATATATATAATTCCTCCCAAATTACTAAATTCAAAAATCAATCACTATATAAAGCATTGCACGAGCTAATCTAGCAATGAGAGATGAAAGGACAAAGTTGCTAACCTTTGTGATCATCTGAATGGATGGGGGCCTTCAAATCTTGACAAATTTTGGGCAAAATGTGTGATGAGCTTGAGAGAAAGAGGGAAAAGAACAGAGATGAGAGGGGAAAGGGGAAGAACAGAGCGAGCTCGGGTGGACGAAGGGTCTATGTAGGACGACCTTTAGTACCGGTTCGTGATATGACCCGGTACTAAAGGTGCTGGAGGGGCCCCGGACTGACAACATCCTGCCACCACTCACTTTAGTACCGGTTCGTGGCACGAACCGGTGCTAAAGGTTCGCCACGAACCGGTACTAATGAGAGCGGCCGTCTAGCCGTTGGAACCGGCACTAATGCACACATTAGTGCCGGCTCAAATTCAAACCGGCACTAATGTTCTTCACATTTGACCCTTTTTCTACTAGTGGATGTATGCTGGGTGGTGATATTGGTATGCAACCGAATTACCGCAGATGGGAAATACTTGGTAGATTTCCACGTATCAGCATAGAGGGGAATAATAGTATGCAGTTTGGTAAAGTTGGTAAGTTGCAATTCCAAAGTAAAGATAATGCAATGAGCTTAACTCTTTGGATAAAGGATTCTACCAAACCATTTTGAGTCTAGACATTAGGACAAATTGTTAAACTTCAATCCGAGGGCCATAGAGAAGGCACGAGGAGAATTCTACAATGTTGTCCATTCGATTTGCTTGAAATCGATGTCAGTATAATGAGCCATTGGTTCCATGTGAATAAAGCACACACTTAAGACCATTGTGTAGATATGTCCTTTAGAACCATGGAATACCTGAATAGTCTACTCAATGGTTGGGAAGAGCCACTTACCTCGACTTGATGCATTCAAGGAGTCTAAGTGGTTCAGCGTAGACCTTAAGGCATGAGAGCCTTAAAATTAGCCTCCCTGTGTCACATGTAGTGCAGATAAAATTCAAATAATGTTAGAATTTAGCATCATAATAATCATAAACCATTGGAATTGCTGATAGTTTCGGTTTCAAACCAATGTCTCGATGACCAAGGCGAGTATGCCAAGTTTGTTATGTACAAGACATTCTGGAAAACTATCTCGTACACAACATGTGCTACGGGTTGTGTCGTATGTGTAGTACAATCCAGATGATACACAGAGAATGTGCTCGCCATATCCGTTGCATATGGTAAAGAGAAGTTATTTCTTTTTTTTTCATCATAAGTTTCGCTATGGAAACTATTTTGATGCATACCTTCATAGTTTAGTAGGGTACGAGTTAAACCTGGAAGCAATAAAGCATCCCGACATTACTCGAGTACCCACAGGGATAGTAAATATGACTCGAGTTGAGCCAACAAATACCTCACCGCGCCTAGTGATTTAAATATCTCCTTTCTCTCAATGAGAGTGGAAACATTGGACTTCCTTGAGTATAAAGTTTGTGGTGCATATGTCCACAAGGCACATATCATTTTCATCGGATTGACTCCTGTAGAAATCTATATATAGACATGAAGATTCTCAATATGAAAATCAATGTCAGATATATAGAATACATATAAATGTATTCGTATCAAAGTGCTGATACAGTATATTGTGATATACAATATATGATGACAACAATAATCATGTTCTTATTAGAACATCATAAATGAACATAAATAAATAGATCACTAAGGAGATTGATGAACTAAATGCAGTCTCCAAACATATCGGTTGATGCATATTCAACCATCATGTTCTCCGTGCTCTTAGGGACCCGTGACAGTTGGATAGTCATTGTTATTGCTCTGTTCTAGAAGAACATCATGCAAAACAACTGACTTCCTTGATGGTGTGTCAGGTTGAAGGTTTGGAGTGAGTTTCAAACATTTACCCTTGAGGTCCTTTGCGTCCCGGTGGCGTGGCTTGGATTGCACGCGCTATCCCATGGGATGCAAGACTGATCTTGATGTCCATTACCCGCTTAAGTAAGTTTTGGCCATTGAGGGCAAGAGCCTCAAATTGTTAGCCATCCATTACTTATAGGGGCAAACCAGAGATAATTAATTTACCAGTAGTAAATTAAAAACCATCATGGCTTTGTAATAAGAATGCAAAAATTTGACTCAAGTGTATAACTTGAAAATGCTCAACCTCAATTGTGGAAACATAACACGTTGAAGATCATATAGATCTCACAGTAATAGGCTGCATAATCTGATAATGTCAGTAGATGCGCATGTTTCTATTACCTTGTGAATGTCACAATTTATATATAAGGAAAAACACATTGGAGGTATTCGTTTGTGGAGATTGACAAAACGTAGGCCTCTCCGTAAGAGTGATAGTTTGCATATGGGCAGTAGATCAAACTCATTACCTAGTGTTTCCTTAATATAATGAGGGAGATGTAATTGTCAAAAATTTACCAAGTCTGTTGTGCGGGAGAAATCAATCTCAACCGTAATGACATATTCATGAAGAATGGAGATGTGGTAAACACACAGAACATATCACACCGGTGAAAAACCCATAATTTATTTATATTACAGATTGCGTAATATAAATACATCTTAATGTTGCAAACATCAATAGATTTCAAGAAGGTGACTTGAAATCATATTGAATTTTGCATATGTATTTGTAAGAAATTGAAAATCTCCATTACGAAATAGATGTATTATTCTTGACATGTATTTAACATGAAAATAGATACATCATAGAAATATTCCCAAATACCGCGTACTCAACGGAGAAACAATATTGTAGAAGTACTTATTTTATCTTTGCAAGAGATTGAAAATCTCAATTGAAAATAATAGATATAAATAATCTCAATCTTTGTAAGCATGAAAATTATTTATATCTTAAATTTCTGGAGCATTATAATCAATAGAAAAATGTTCGAAACAACGGGTCTAAAACATGTACTAAATACTAGTAAATAGTACTGTTGTTAGGACTGATTTGACCCTTGTTTCGGCCTATTTTGCCATTTCCTGCATATGGAAGGATCTTAGTGCAAAATGGCAAAGAGATAAGATTTCCTTATCTTCTCCCGTGCAGTTACTGCAACTGCCGCTGCCCCTCGGGCTCGCCGGCCACGGGCGGCTGGAAAGAGCGCGGGAGCGTGGCCGGGCATGGAACCGTGGACGGGAGGGGATGGCCACGGGCACAGCGGGCGGAGGCCGGACGGCCGGGAGCGGGTGCAGCGCGGCGCACAACCGGGCGGACGGACACAGGGCGAGGGGCGCGGCCGACGGCGCGGAGGCCGTGGCACGGCCGACGCGGCCATGAGGCGACAGCCGGCGGGCGCGCGGGGCGCAGCGCGGAGGCCAGGCAGCCGGGGCAGCCGACGCGGCCGGACGGCGCGGAGGCCGTGGCCAGGGGTGCGGCGCGGCGCACGGCCGAGCGCAGACGGGACAGCAAGGGCGGGCATCGGCGACAGCGGCGCAAGACATTCCGCCGGTGGAGGAGCGGGTGGGGGCGGAGCCCTGTATGCAAGCACGCATGTGGCTTCGGTTGGGGGCGCGGCGGTGTGCACCATAGGTGCGCTCGGGCCGGCCACGAGCCAGGGGGCAAGCCCCATGGGAGCGCGAGCGGCGGCGTCAAGGCCGCGTCCAGAGGCGTGCCGAGCGCCCCGGACAGTGTCTCCAGCGGCGTGGCACGGACGGCCGGGAGGCAGTCGGGCGGCACAGGCACGACCGGCGCTGGAGCGAGGGTGGCCTCGGCGAGGGCGGGCGCCACGGCCAGCGAGTTGGTTGGCCTTCTCGCTCTTGGCAGAGCAAAGTGCGTGATAACGTGTTGAGAGAAAAGTGAATCCTCTATCACTTTCATTAGATGATTGTAGGCATTTATACAAGGAGAAGGGATGCGACGAAGAGGCATCCATTTGGGAGAGATGGCAGTTAGAGACATTTATACAAGGAGAAGGGATGCGATGAAGAGGCATCCATTCGGGAGAGATGACAGTTACAAGAGGAGATTTACCCCATAATTAACTCATGTTAATTAAACTCTAACAATCTCATGTGTTTCTCGTCGGCTCCGTGCGTGCAGCAGCATGTCCCCGTAGTTGCAGCTCCCCATGACAATGGTCGCAGCTCCGATGACGGCGGACGTAGCTCCGGTGTGCGGTGGTTGCAGGTCGCAACACCTTCGACGATGAGCTCGCAAGAAACTGTACTCTCTGTCGGGGTGTCGGTAGCAGCAAAAAGAATGAACGGCTGTAGCAAAAAAGGTAACGGTCCCAGCAAATTAAAAGCTCGCCGGCGCCGCCCGTCGTCGCCATTGTAGCAAAAATGTTAACCGATTGTAGCTTTTGTGGCTGCTGGTTGCAGCAAAAAAAATGACACAGTTGTAGCAAGAAAAAAATTGACGTCGACCGGTCGCTGCATATGGTGGTAGCAAACCATGTCGCTGGTGGTAGCAAAACAAGACACTAGTTCCAGCAAATAAAGAATCAACGACAAATACAGTAGTTGGTTCCAGCAAAAAGTTTATGGGTTGTAGCATCCCTCACGGTGGATGTAGCATCTCCCATGACCGGTTGCAACACTCAGTAAAAGAAAAAGAGCTAAAAGCACTGGGAGTCCTACAACTTGCGCTGAATGTGATGGTTTGATTCTAGAAGTTGGTTAATTTGGCCGATCAAAGTGAGCTCCTCCCCCCCGCGCCGCTGGCCACTCCGGACGCGGCGGCCACCAACCTCGCCTTCATGGCCATGAATGCCTGCCCACCCTCGCCCGCGGCGGGCTCTTGCCTCGGACCGGCCGTGCCCCGGGAGGAATCCCCTTTCTCCCCCGGTCCGTCCTGGGTCCAGGAATCGCCGCTCGGGAAATCCCCAGATCTAGCCTTGCCGCCGCAGATCCTGGAGCACGCCTCGCTAGAGGGCGTTGCGGCGGCCTTTGGCCCGACGGATCCGGGGCTGCCTCCCACCCCGCGCCTTAAATCCATAGTTGTGGCTCCATCCCCAGCTGTCCCCGTTGCTATTTCGGGCATGGATGGTGGCTGGACCAAGGTCAACCACCAGAAGAACCGGCGCCCCCTCTCCGACCCAAGAGACTCAGGTACGCGCTCTGGAGTGCACCGGCCGGATCGCCGTCAGGACTTCAATGCGGATCCAGCGCGCGAGGCCTTCATAAGACGTTTCCACGGTCGTTGTTTTCGCTGCCTGAGCAAGCACCACCACCGCGCCGACTGCCGTGACCCAATCCACTGCATCATCTGCGAGCTTCCTGGTCACATCGCCAAATAGTGCCCCCAAAATCCACAAAGCTAGGTGACGGTATCCTGGACTAGGGGGTACTCACCACGTCGTCTCCCGATCTGTTAGATTGGGCCGAGGACCCCCATGGCCGTGTACTCATGGGCCAGTTTGGACAGCTGCCGCATACATGGAAGATTCCACAGGACTTGGTGATCAAGACAAGGACTCCTCCCCACCGGCGTATTCGGCTAGGACTCTTGTTATCCTAGGCCTCTGGTGCATTATATAAACCGAGGCCAGGCTAGTCGATAGATCATATACAAACAATCATACCATAGGCTAGCTTCTATGGTTTAGCCTCTTTGATCTCGTGGTAGATCAACTCTTGTAATACTCATATCATCAATATCAATCAAACAGATCGTAGGGTATTACCTCCATCAAGAGGGCCCGAACCTGGGTAAACATCGTGTCCCCTGCCTCCTGTTACCATCGATCCTAGACGCACAGTTCGGGACCCCGTACCCGAGATCCGCCGGTTTTGACACCGACATTGGAGCTTTCATTGAGAGTTCTGCTGTGTGATCGACAAAAGGATCAATGGCTCGCCCGCAGGTCAACTCCGACGCCGGCATCTTCGTCGCCGGCTCGACTGGTCACCTTGGCTCGACCGAGGACCGTGCTCCATCTCCGATCGTCATGTTCAGACGGGGGCCTTCTTCAACATCAACTCCGATCTCTATCATGATCATAGAGGAGTCATCCATGGAGCCCGAGGGCTCAACGTCAACATTGCCCTCGGGCGGCCGTGCTGTTTTTATGGACAACGAACTTGTATTCACCGTCGCCACCTCCTCGAGCGTAGGTTTGATGATTACTTTGGTGGAATAGTGCGGAATTACGTCTAAAACATCCATGCAAAATTTCGTCGAGTTCCGATGGAGGAATCTCCGACAATCTACGATATACCGGAGCCCTGTCAAATCTGGATGGGAATCTGGATGAGTTTAGGGCGTGGTCTCCAGAGCCCAGCTCGGAGGTCCTTTGGAAGATCCAACCGTTCATCTACTGCGGAATTCCCATATCTACCACCCCTCCAAATTTTAGCTCGATCCGACGGTTCAAACTATGGTAACCTTTCGATGAGTGGACCAATTTTCGGATCCGTTGTCTGCGCGAATACGGATCTGACCCGAATTCATGTTTCTTTATGAACGTGATATTGGAAAACCTTTTTAGAGGAATTCTCTTCTAGGGTATTGTGCGTTGTTTTTAAACACGTGCCCGTAAATTTTTAAGCCTCCCCTGAGGTCATCTTCATCATTATGCTGATGTCAAACCAGTCCAGCAATATTGCTCCAAGGCTGCCGACCTGCGCTAGACACGTCGTCACTTTGTTGAGCCGAGCTCAACTTCTTCGGATCATTATCTCGGCAAGCCGAACAAGAGTCCGGCATCGTGAAAGATAAATCATCACCAACATCGCCGCCCCATGGATTACACGGAGCGGGCATACCGGCATCATCGCATGGTCACTTCATCAAGCCGGCATCGACCACGTCATGACCTGCATCGGCAGGGCTGCACTATTGCTTCTTCAAGCTGGTGTCCATCACACCGACCTACTTCAACTCATCAGCTGACATCAAGGCTTCGACATCTCGGCTGGACCAGGGGCTTCGCCATCTCTTCATCAACCTACTCCAGAGACTTCGGCGTCGCTAGCCAACCAGCTCCGTCACGTTAGCTGGACCGAGGGCTTTGCCTCGGCGAGCCAACCTTTGCCAGCATCGCCATACTGTCGCTTTATCGCCCATCAGGAAATGGGTGTGCGGATTGAGTCCCAATTTTCGGAATCACCTTTCTTCGGATTGCTACAACAAATAAACCAGGTGTTATTAATCCTAGTTTTTTTGCTTGTTCGGGTTCATTTTCCCAACAAATTATTACTCTGATTTGTTCATCATATGTACACAGTTCTATCAAATGATGGCCGCATTAACGATGGTTGCATGGTGGTTCGGTCAGTTTCCGTACATGGTCCGGCGAACGCCGCATCCGGAACTCGGACTGACCTGTGAATTCAGGCTTTGCCACGCCTTTACCGCATCACGCCGACGCCCTGCATCGACATTGACTTCGGCGCCAAGCCATATTTCTTTTATTACTCACTTTGCATAAATTACTTATTATGCAACGATTTTTTAATTTTTATTATTACTATTATCTCCGGTTTGCACTATTTTTTGTGCACAGGAAAATGATCCGGGTTGGACAGTATCGTCAACTCGGCGTACTGACATATCACGTCACCTCGGCTGGACGGGGGCTTCGTCAACACTTCATTACCCCATGCCAGGGACTTCGGCACCACTCTGCTGGCCCGCATTGACCGTGCTACGTCACCACTTCAGAGTGCCGAGGTCTTTGCTCCGCCACCTTGGGACCGGTTTGGGGGATGGAACCTTGTCACGCATCAAGCTCGGGCCGTGTCATCAATACCGAACACATTAACCAGCTAAGTTGCCTTCATGCTCAAAGTTTTAAATTTTTAACTTGTGTTCGGTTCGACCAAGCATTATACCTTTTTGAAAAAAAGTTGCTTGTAGAGAATCTCCTTGTCAAAACTTTGTTTGTGACACACAAATTCGAATACCCCGTTTATTTGGGGGCTCCCTTGATGGAGATTTTATTCTTGCATATGATTATACTTGTACGGCTTCGTTCCTTGTTCGTGTATTACGCCACAATATGCACCATATTGATCTAAGCGATTTGCAAGCTGGGTTGCATGACTCCTGTGCTTACCCCTACGTTCCCGATTGTTCGGCTAGGGAGTAAAGGGAGCACCTCTGCGATTGTCACGACCGGGTCATCCGAGCTCTGACCTCAGACTGGGTGAAGCTGAAAGCTAGCGCTCTTATTGTTTTCAATCATGGTCGGCACACAATGGAACTCATGAGTACAAAAAATCTATTGCACAAGTCTCATAGTAATAATGAGCACCGAAGAAAGGTATCAGTGGGGGTACTATTTTCTTCGAAGATGCTTCTTACACTTCGTTAGTAATATAGCATAAGTTCCCTGAGCGCGCTTTGTCTGTTACAGCCTTATGGCCTGATTACCTGGTCATCGGAAACACCGTCAATACTCTCGACAGGCGGAGTACATGACACTTTTTGGCCCTTGTCCGAAGAGGGAGAAGCCGACGGTCGGTTAAGACGCGTTTAAAGTTCGGGTGAACACAAATATGATATAAGTACTTCGGTACATACAATCATTATACATAAAATTCTTACCCAAGTCACTTGGGGGCTCTTAAAATTTATATATTAGCTGTAAATGTGTTTTCTTCTTGGTCGTTGTCAAAACACGACAGAAGCACAATTTTTTCTTTCTCTTCCAATTTTCGGATTGGCACCGAACACTTGATCTTGTTCGGACATCATGTTTTTACTGAAGTTTTTTGGTTTTCCAAGCTTTTTGGCACTTTTAAACTATTTGTGTGTTTCCAGCACAAGTCTCACAGTGCAATGCCAGACACCTTTATAGATTCGGCAAAAACATTCTCGGATCTCACTATATATTCATTGGTTTCTAATTGTGTCTTCGGTCAATAGTTGGGTTGCTCGGCTCCTGCGCTTGCCTCCTACGTTCCGCTTTGTTCGGCTAGGTGTGCAAAGGGAGAACCACTACGATTGTGCTTCCAGCTCACATGGTTAAGCACCTTAGTGGAGAAAGCCGAAAACTGACTATCACAATAAGCGTAAACTGGTCAACGATCCGATGACGGTGTCAAATGACGAGCCATTCATAACAATGGCCGAAGTGTTTACGGCTTGACCTCGACTGTCGCCGAACACTACCGGGGGCTATTAACTGGCCTCCCAAACTAAATCCTCGATATTTTGCTCTTACATTAGAGCTGAGGTTTCATGATCATGCTTAGCATGACAACCCAAAGAAAGGAACCGATAGTGGGACTATTTTCTTTGGAAGACATTTCTTATGTTAAACAGTAATATAACATATCTCTCTGCGTGCCTTTGTTTATAAAACCGTATGGCCAGATTGCCTTGTTTGTCGTAAATCCTTGACCTCATAAAGGCTTTATAAAGTAGGACAAACACTCCTCGGCTACTAGCCGAGGAGGTGGAAGCCGATGGTCGGTCAACAAAGTTTTGTACAATGCGGATCCGAGCATTAATGACGTAAAGTACTTGGATACATAGAGTCATTACACATAATTTGTGATTTTACTATGGATATCGATCCTTAATTCGGCCACCCGTGCCCGCATTAAGGCTCGGGGGTTACTGGGCTTCGGGCTTATTATTTACAAATATTAAAGGGGCACATCGATGCCCTGATCTGGTGTTGCCACCCGACCAGTGTCTTAGGGGCTAATGCATTGCCTGTCTAATGCAGAAAATTTTAAGTGCAATACAGTTTCTGAGGAGATTATGATCCTCAGGTTGGTCGGCCGCACCCAACCTGAGTCTTGAGGACTGATCACGCCACTTTTTGTATCCCGAATTATTCTGCCGAGCTAGGACTTGATCCTCAGGCCGATTTTGCAAATCAACCTGAGTCTCAGCGGCTACTGGAATCAGTGGTCTTACATCATCCTTCAAGTGCATCTCGGGTTTTAAACCGATACACACGTTGAGGGTTACTGGCTATATATCTCGGCAGAGAATAAATTGCACCAATCAAAAATATTGACAAAAAATTGGCCCACAGTCGGGGTGGTGCACCACCTCGGAAGCAGTCCGACATAAAGCTCGGGCGCTAGTGGCTGGCTCCAAAGAGGGCATTTCCAGCATTAAGCTCGGCTAAACTCCTTCAACTTTTTTGGACCAAGATGATCTATGACATCTTGGATATAGTCCGGCATTGGAGCTTGGACACAGACCGACATTGGAGCTCGGATACATTTCGGCGTTGGAGCTCGGAAGCAGTCCGACATTGGTGCTCGGCTGCAAAAGATACCTCAAATGCAGTCCGGCGTTAGAGTTCGGAAGCAAGAGGACACTACCTCCCGGGAACAACTTCAAACCCGAGGTGTGGCATAAAAATAACAAGGCATTGATAAAGGCCGGAAACTTAAAGGGGCTCCTCGGATACCCGACATGTAAACTCGTCGAATGCATTTCGGCGATCCTCAAGATTGAAGATGAGAAGATTTGTTGAACCAGTTTTCAAGACCGACAACCGAAGATGAAGAACAGTTCGGAAGAATCGAGGAGCGTCCCTAATTTGAAGACCGGTTCAGGGGGCTACTGACGGTGTCCTGGACTAGGGGGTACTCACCACATTGTCTCCCAATCTGTTAGATTGGGCCGAGGACCCCCATGGCCGTGTACTCATGGGCCAGTTTGGACAGCTGCCGCATACATGGAAGATTCCACAAGACTTGGTGATCAAGACAAGGACTCCTCCCCACCGGCGTATTCGGCTAGGACTCTTGTTATCCTAGGCCTCTGGTGCATTATATAAACCGAGGCCAGGCTAGTCGATAGATCATATACAAACAGTCATACCATAGGCTAGCTTCTAGGGTTTAGCCTCTTTGATCTCGTGGTAGATCAACTCTTGTAATACTCATATCATCAATATCAATCAAGCAGGACGTAGGGTATTACCTCCATCAAGAGGGCCCGAACCTGGGTAAACATCGTGTCCCTTGCCTCCTGTTACCATCGATCCTAGACGCACAGTTCGGGACCCCCTACCCGAGACCGCCGGTTTTGACACCGACAGCAGGGTAGAGGTGGTTCTGCCCGAAACCGGCTCGGCCCGGTGCCCCCTCCGGCGTCCCTCCTCGCTCAGCTCTGCTTCGCTCTGCCTGCAGCTTCAAGCATGCCTGTTCCGACCCCGACCATTCTGCGCCATGTCGACCCTGCGCGTCGCCCGCGCGAGAGCCGCTCGGTCACCGTCGCCTCCCCGGCGGTGGAACAAGCCGTCTTCTTCCTGCGCAACCATGCCGTCACCCTGCGCGCCGCCGACGGGGTGAACGCCACGTCCCCCATGGCAGTGGGAAGGGCAATCGAGGCGCAGCTCACCGTCCCCGAGCACCTGCTGCGAGTCACAGCCCATCACCCAAAGCACTACCTCATCATCTTCAGCCAGCCGGCGCACCAAGTCAACGCCGTCTGGAGGGGCTCCGTTCGTGTCGACGGCGCCACCTTCAACATCGCGCCGTGGCACGAGCACGACCACGCCATCTTCGACACGCTGCACCTGCACGTCTGCGTCATCATCGAGAAAGTTCCCATGCAGTACTGGTCGGTTGAGGGGGCGGAGGAGATCATGGGAAAGCATGTGCGCGTCGACCGCCTCGACAGCCGGACCCACGAGCGCGGCCACACCAAAACCTTTGCGTGCTGGGTCTGGACCAGCGATTTCGCCAACATCCCCACCAAGCATACGCTGGGGGTGCTGCCGCGCGGTACCGATCGGGTGGAGGAGATGGAGGGATTCTCTCCCCCCGACAGGCGTGTGGCTCCCCCGCCGGCCACCGCCGACTACACCATGCTCATCCATGTCGATCGTGTAGAAGATTGGACGCCGCCCTCGCCGTGCTCTTCCCACTCTGGGTAGAGCGGGCTGCCGTCCTCTGACTCCGACAACGGCGACCGCCCCTTCCCCGAGGTCCTCTCTGGTACGTGGAAGATGGAGGTCGAGGATGGCTAGCGCGGCGATCGCCTGCAGCGCCTGGGTCGGGCGCCAGTTGCTGACCTGGACTGCCGTGGCATGCCCTGTGGTGGCCCCGGGCGTGACCGTGACGAAGACGATGGCGCTGGGCGCGGCGGCCGTCGCTCCTGGAAGGATGCCCTGCTACGGCGCGGACGTACGCCTGCCCCTCAGCCACCGGCCCCCGCTCCGCGTCAGCGCAACCGCTCACCCCCTGCACGGCACCACTCCAGGGGCGCGCGCACCCGTCGCTGCGATGAGAAGAAATCTGCGGCTGGTGTGACATGCCCACCCAAGCGCTGCCGATCGACCCCCCTGCCACCGCCCCCGGCTGGTGGGGAAGACGCGCCGTCAGCAACAAGGGCAAGGACCCAGTTGACGAGTTCTTCAAGGCGGCCAAGCGACCATCTGTCGCCTCCCTGATCGTCGACAACATGGCAGCTGATGCGCAAGCTACCGCTGACGCCATGGTGGCCGCTCCCCTCGACTTCAACAACACCCAACAGCGTGACGCCGTAGCGCTGGACCCGCAGCTCGACGCGTTCAACCCTACGCTGGCTGCGACCCCCTCCGCCAACGGCCAGTTCAACCACTCCACCCCCACGTCCGCCTGTACCCTGGAAGTGCAGCTGGGCGCGGTGACCAGCCGCGTCTGCCAGCTAGAAATCGCCGAAGAAGGAGAACAAGCTCGCCGCGATGCCCCTTCCGCAGCAACACCCCTCCTCTGGTGGCTGCCTCGCTTACCCGTCGGCCGTTTGCCCCCCCCAAAGAGCTGCGTCCCCAGCACCATCTTGCCACAGCACTCGTCAGGATGCCAACCCCTCCATCGTGCCGGTGGCCCAGCGCGCGTCCCTCCGCATCGTCAAGGAGCTGGGGCTGTTGGGGCCAAAGGAGAAGATGACGACCGAGGTAGCCGAGGCCCTCCTGCGTCGGTTTGATGAGCCACTCACCGAGGTTGACATTGCGGTCATTGCCAAGCTGACATGTCTGGATGCCGACGCCCTGAAGATCGCAGCTGGCATGGCCGGACCTGATGGAGCTGCCGAGGAGGCCGCATTTTAGTTATGTTAGTTCCAATCATGTTCTCACTCCGGCGGCGGCCGACGATGTGTTGTCTTGAGTTAGGTTTGCTTCCAATTTGTAGTGCTAGTCCAATGTGGTTAGTTCGACGCCGGTGTGTTCTGGGGCCTATTGGTGGTCGCCGGCGTGCCCTTGTTAGAGAGGTGGTGTATTGTTTGGGCCTGAGGCCAATTAGTGATTTTCAGTTATCGGAGCAATATGAGTTTCCCCATGAATGACAAACTCCCTCCGATCATGTGCTGGAACGTGCGCGGGCTGAACCACCCCGCAAAGCGCGCCTCTGTCTGCGAGATCATAGCAGCGAATCGAATAGCGATCCTATGTCTACAAGAAATGAAGATCGATGCCTGGTCTCCTAGTCTAGTCCGAGAAATTGGCGGACCCTCGCTGACTGGATGCATCGCCCTCCCGGCGATTGGCACCAGCGGTGGAGCGGCAATTCTCTGGAACGAGGGCCTCGCCACTGTCACCTCCCACGCCATTGGCGCCTTCACCATCACAACAAAAGTATCCCTGCTGGGCCAGCCACATAGCTTCTAGCTCTCCTTCGTCTACGGACCCGCAGATGATGCAAGAAAAGATAGTTTCATCCTCGAGCTCACCCGCACATCCCCGCCCATAAATGAGCCCTGGTTGATCAATGGCGACTTTAACCTCATCTGCGAGGCGCGTGACAAGAACAACCTCAACCTTAACCGTAGGCTTATGGGTAGGTTCAGGTCGGCCATTGATGCTGCTGGCCTGAAGGAGATAAAGTGCAAAAATCGCCGCTACACTTGGAGCAACAAGCGTCAAGACCCCACCCTTGTCAGCATTGACAAGTTCTTCTGCAACCAAGCCTGGGAATCCCTTTTCCACAGTTTTGTAGTGATGGCGGCTTCTACGGCTACTTCAGACCACTGCCCTTTGATCATAGCTGACACAAGTGCCCCGCCACGCCGTGCGAGTTTTAGATTTGAGAGCTTCTAGCCTCGCTTCCCTCGTTTCAATGAAATGGTGGCAGCTGCCTGGAACAGGCCACTGCAGTCCTCCTGCGCTTTTTAGCGCCTACACACCAAGATGGAGCGCACGGCGCGTGACCTAAAGATCTGGAGCAAGGCACACTTCAGCGATGCGAGGCTACAATTTCATATAGCAGCAGAAATTGTGCTCCGGTTAGATGTAGCTCAGGAGACCCGGCGTTTATCTGACGCCGAATTCAACCACGGAAAACTCTTGAAGCTACGACTTCTGGGTTTGGCAGCGATCGACCGTGCCAGAAAGCGCCAAGCTTCCCGCCTGACCTGGCTCCAAGTGGGAGACGCGGGAACAAAGTTTTTCCATGCGAAGATGAGATCTCACAGACGGAAAAACCACATCCATAGCCTGAAGGTGGGCGATTCGCTTGTCACGGCACATGAGGAAAAAGAAGCTGCCATCTACAGCCATTTCTACGACAACATAGGGACCAAGACGACGAGAGCGACCGACATCAATTGGCACTTACTCGAGATGCCAACGGTCCAAGCGGGCGGCCCCGACAACCCTTTTTCCGAAGATTAAATCTGGGAGGCGATCAAAGCTTCACCCCTAGAGAAGGCACCTGGGCCAGACGGCTTCACAGGAATCTTCTTTAGAACCTGCTGGCCGTTGATCAAGGCAGATATTCTACAAGCTTTCAACAAGTTCTACCACCTTGTGGGGGGAGGTTTCAACTATCTGAACACTGCCATAGTAGCTCTCATCCCCAAAAAGATGGTGCAGAGAAGATTCAAGACTTCAGACCGATCAGTCTGATACACTCAGTTGCAAAACTTATTGCTAAAGTGCTCTCAATGAGACTATCAGCAGTAATCCATCACATAATCTCGCCGGCCCAATCGGCCTTCTTGAAGTCCAAAAGCACACAAGACAGTTTTCTGTTTGTTCAGAATGCTATCAGATCGCTCCATAGGAAGAGAACACCGGCGCTCCTGTTCAAGCTAGATATAGCGCGGGCTTTTGACAATGTGTCATGGGAATATTTGCTAGAACTACTGCAAGTGCTAGGCTTCTCCGCGCGCTGGCGTGACTAGATTGCACTGCTCCTCGCATCGGCTTCATCATCCTTCTTGCTAAATGGCACTGTAGGGCACAAGATTCGTCACCGCAAGGGGCTTCGACAGGGAGACCCGCTTTCACCCCTCCTTTTCATCATCGCCATCGATCCCCTCCATAGGCTGCTACAACAAGCAACTGAGTTAGAGCTACTCGCCCCTCTGCCTGGCAGAGACATCTCTCTACGGGTTAGCCTCTACGCTGATGACGCCGTAATCTTTGCCAACCCTGAGAAAGTAGAGGTCGACGCCCTACTCGACATTCTTCGCGACTTCGGTCAAGGAACTGGGCTGCAAATAAACCCTGCAAAGTTGACCGTCACCCCCATCCGCTGCGAGGAGATCAATCTCCCAGACATCCTGAGCAATTTTGGGGGGACAACAGTGGGATTCCCCTTAAGATACCTATGCCTCCCACTAACCGTTTCAAGGCTGCGCCTAGTCCACATCCAGTTCATCCTTGACCGGATTAGGGCAAGACTCGCGGGATGGAAGGGCAAGCTCATGACCATCGCGGGAAGAAGGGTTTTGGTACGCAGCGTGCTTACAACGCTGCCTACCTTTGCTCTGTCTGTACTCCGAGCGCCAAAGAAATTTCTTGCTGAGGTTGACAAAGTTCGTAGGAAATTCCTTTGGGCACAAGAAGAACTCAGTGGAGGAAAATGCAAGGTAGCATGGCCTATAGTGTTCTCTCCTATTGAAAATGGCGGGTTGGGAGTTTTGGACCTAAACCGCTTCAGTAGAGCGCTACGGCTGCGATGGCTTTGGCTGTCCTGGACCAGTACGGACAGACCATGGATTGGCATGCAGCTGCCTTGCGACGAGGGAGACCGAGCTCTATTCTGTGCCTCCACCTCGATCACGCTGGGCAACGGTGAGAAGGCCTCCTTCTGGCACTGCCCATGGACAGGCTTAGGCAACCTGAAGACGGCCTTTCCTGCTCTCTTCAGCCACTCAAGAAGAAAAAACCGTTCGGTCAAACAAGCTTTGACAAATGACACATGGATTCAAGACCTCGCCCATGGAGACACTCAGCACCTTTGGTCAGAAACAATCAGGTTGCACAGATGGATACAAGCTGCTGATATTCGTCTTCAAGGCCACGTCAGCGACACCATCAAATGGAAGCATGAAGCATCAGGAATCTACACTGCTAGCTCTGCCTATAAGGCGCAATTTCAAGGTCACATCAAATCTGATTTCAAGAACTTGATTTGGACCACCTGGGCACCGGACAAGATGAAGATCTTCACATGGTTGCTACTCAAAAACAGATTATGGTGCAACGACCGTCTCCAACGGAGAGGATGGCCAAATGAGTACTTCTGTCAGCTATGCGTCCGGAACTTGGAATCCTCCATGCACTTGTTCTGGCAATGCCCGCTGTCGCTTGAAGTCTGGACGGCTGCAGCGGCCAGAGCTGGATGCAGCTCACTCCACCCTTTGCAATGGCAAAGCAAGACTAAGCCGACGACCATCATTGCTGCAATGATCGGTGCAGCGCGGCCCGAGCACAAAAAAGCCCTCAAGACAACCATCATCCTCATCCTCTCTGAGATTTGGAAGGCTAGAAACGAGAGCACCTTCAGAGGCAAGACGGCGACGCGAGCTAGCATCACAACAGCCATCCAACGAACGCTAGAATTTTGGCGACAAGCAGGAGCAGCATTTTTGGAGCACCCCTTCTGGGAACCGCCCTGAGCGAATAGCCATAGCACCTTTACATGTTTCTTTTGGTTTTCTTCCTTTTTACCTCCTTTGATCCTCGGATCACTACTCGCGCTTGATGTTTTGTCACCTGCTCCCTGCTATCAATCAATATAAGCCAACAATCTACCCGTCCTAGAAGACGAATTTGCATTTTGATCCTACCCAGTCCTTCAACTTGCATCAAATGTGTAAATTTGGTCCTGATCAATCACAGAGCGACATGTGGACGCGTGGGTGCCGACCCGGTCAGCGCGCGGCATTTTGCAAAGAGGCCCCTGCCTTTGGTTTGAATCTACCCGCGGGACACAAAAACACCTGAATTAATTTTGAAAGGAGACCACGGTCTGCCCCCCCACCCCCCGATCCAGACAAACCCGCAGCGGCGGCTACCTTATCTGCTTGACGACGGTTATGTACGGTGGTGCTATTTCAGTTTGACGACGGTTTTTTGAGTTTTGGTCGGTGGTGCTATTTCTGTTTCACGATGCTTCAACCCGTGCAGCACAGCAGTAGTCCCAAGCTTTTTCATGGAGGCGCCTACTGCACGTAACATTCACAGGCGCAGTGTCCGTTGGACCAAATCGAGCCGCGCGCACGTAAATTCACCACGACCGATCCTGCGTTCTCGTCAACTGATCCGCACAGGGACTGGGGAGCGTCGACGAGAAGCCTCGCCGGCTCACCGTACATCGTTCGGCCTTCTTCCATGCACAAACGCAACGCAGGACGCCGGAACCGCCACCTGCGTCGCGTGCATCACGGTCAACTACGACAACGACACGGGCACGCCTCGTGCGGATGTCCCCACGCCTTCCTCCGATCCGTCTCGCCCCGCAGCACGTACAGGCCCTGGGTCTGACGGACAGACGACGCCGGCCCGGCGGGGGCCGGGGCCGGAGCGGCGTCGACGATGGAAAGGGCGGACCGGCGGAGGGGGCACTCCGTCCACCGTCTTTATGTGGCGCGTACCACCGCCATCAATCCGCTCATTTACGCCCCGCTGTGCTCGGTCGCTGGGGTGTATTCACCCATCCGGAGCACTGCCGCCGGTCTAGCGCATGCAGCCGCCACGAGCACCCTGTGTTCAGTCAGTCAGTTCGTAGCTTTGACCCTCGTCTTAGTACGTACGTTCGTCGCCGTAGACTAATCCGATGAGAGAATCAATCCTTCAACGACAGACACCAATCACCGTGCTAATAATAAATTCTTTCAAGACACCAAAATATCCATGCTGGATACTTGACTATGTACAGACTTGCATAAATTTGCACTCCTGTGCGAGAGAAGAGTGGTCATCAAGCAGATAAACTGTCTTTTCCACAGAAGTTGCGAGGCTCATACTGCTCCTCTCATTTTTATTTTTATTTTTGAAATACGTAAAACTTGTGTATCATACAGAAATACTTGCTTGGCGGCGGCTAGCTGGATGGCGGCGACGAGCTCCGGTTTTGAGCAGCGAGCAGAGCA